>NW_005842178.1:933854-945619 GCF_000455745.1 Alligator sinensis
CGTTTGACCCCCAGTACTCTTTCCTGCCATGGCAGGGGGTCAGACTAGATGATCTGCCCAGGTCCCTTCCGACCCTAGAAACTATGAAACTATGAAATGTCCAGATACTATTTATATTATTAACCTGTCTCTAATTACGTACATGTTCTTGCCAGTGATTCTTTTAGTGCAAACTGACTTCCTTGTTATATACCAAGTGCCTCATAATTCCATGTCAATCTGATCATCAGCCTCTGAAATCTTCAGGTGAGCTGTAAGGTTTGTAGGAGTTTATAGCTGGAGGCATTTCGTCTGCAGATTCATTTATAAGCAGTGCCATGAATGCCATCTGGATAGTGAAGCCAATGAAATATAGGGAAGAGTATGTAAATCACATGAAGAATAAAAATGCCAAACTTTGAGATCTCTTGTTTCAAAGCATGTAGTAGATTAAGGAGGAGGATGCAAGTGGTTTGGACCAGTAATATATTTGCTTGCAATGAGTGGAACGATGGTTAAATGCTACATTTTGTGACAGATTGTAAGTGCCAGCCACAAAAACTGAGCATTCCCAGATGTAACCACCATGGTTTCACAGGCCCTATAAAGCTGTAGTAGGCAGACTCTGGTTAAGGGATAACCACCACTGAAAAGGGAAGTTTGTGGGTGATTTCTGGGTCCATTGCAATCAATGGCAAAACTCCCATTGGCCTCAAGAGAGCAGGGATTTCTTCCCATACATCTACCTGCGCAAAACAGCAAGGGAAACATGTATGTGGGGAAAATCAGCACTAGAATATGTGGGTATGCAGCAAGAAAATGTTTGGCAGGTTGGCCTATTTCCTAGTAGTAAATGAAGCCAGGTGTCAGTTGCAGCTCTACTCTCCTTATTTTGCTGACAAATGTGTGTTCAGAAAAGGTTTTGAATTAAAAAAGAGCTTGCATAAAATGCTGATAATCTGAATTGTAGGGGCTTTAAAGAAACCTGCAGTTTTAAGTAGCGGAAATCCTTGCATCTCAAACTAAAGAAGCAATTAAGGAACATGAATCCTCAAAATCTGTTTGTGGAAGCCAGAATAAAGGAACTAATGTTTCCTATATTACAAAATTAAGGAATTGCTTGCTGGAGACCCATACAAGATGACCATGGGGAAGAATAGTTGCATAGAGACATTAATTCCCTCAATCAGTATTGGAGTCATGTCTGTTAGGTATGTGTGTATGGGGGTGGTGGGTGGGGGAGGTTTAAGAGATTACCAACACCTGTTCAGAATATGGCATTGCAGGGAAATTAGGTAGAATTCCCAAATTGTAGCAGTTTTCCAAGCAGCCACTTAATAAAGGCATAAGCTTCAGCTGTGATGTTTGCACATATGAGTTCTTGTCTTCGCTGACTAATTACGATTCTACCTGTGTTGTACTTGGCAAGCAATCAGAATTTATTCAAGGGGACTCTTGCCAGCTGTGCTTGTGAAAATGCTTTCCATTAAGGTTCCATCTTAAATACTTGATTAATATTTATTATTTACTGGATGTAGTTGTTGATGGAGTTTACTTGCCCAGGAGAGCTTGGAAGAAAAGCTGCAATCATTTTTTCAGGAAGGGAGTGGGGAGGGGAAATAGCTGACTACTGATTATGCTTATGCTGCAGTTGCTTAGGGCAGGTTAACTAGGCCTGATGTATATTAAGAGGGGAGGCAATCAGGCTGGTCTATAAGGACCAGGTCCTGCTGCAAATTATAACCATGCACAGGCAACTGAGGGCCTGATCTAACAAAGCATCAGTGCATGTGCTTAAGTCTAATGACATGAGCAGTCCCATGTTCTTGCTAGGTCCTGCACAGCGGAGGCATTGCAAACTCATTCAATGCCCTAGGCAGCCCAGGGGAGGGGTGTGAAACTAGGGTGATATACTGACTGCTGGAGAGTGGGGACTGGGGAAGGGCAGAGTCTGATGCACCGTGGCCCTTTTGGCTGCTACTGGTGCAGCTGATGCTATGGCAGTGCATACTCAGGCTGTTGTAGCTGGGGGATGGGCACAACATGGCCACCAATCTGCCATCAGTTGACAGTGATGCCCAGACTGATGCCCAATTCCGGTGCTCTGCAAGCCCACCCCTAGTATGCTGCTTCTGGAAGGTACTGGCAACCTGGTAAGATTATATATTAATATAGTGCCTGTGATGGCCTGTTCCATTCAGTGTTTGCTAAGAGAAATAACATAAAATATAGTTACAATGAGGGGTAAGACACTTTATTTCAATGAAATTATAATTTTATGTCACAAATCAAAGTTGACTTGCTGTATTTCCCTTAATCTTAGTCTGCACAGTGCTTGTGTCACTTATTCTAGTGGACAGTCCTATTGACTTTGATGGACCTAGTAATGTGAAGAAGGATTACATGTGATATACAAATCTGTCATACAGCCCAGCATGACTGTGAACCTCTCCTGAAGAGAGGCTGTGATCTAGCCAGTGGGGGCTCTAGCTGGTCAGCTTTGAGGTTTCTGGAGGGAGACATTAGTTAACATGTAGTGACCTATATTGTGCAACTAGCCATGCAATGTTATAAATAAAATCATTCTCAAAATGTTTCCCTGTGACAAAAATGTCCAGCGTGTCCTTAGACCTTTAGCCTTACCTTAGTCAAGAGATGTCTCCTATGAACCCAGTGAAAAAGATGAGGCTCACTTAGTCATATGAGCTCCCGAGTCTATTGGATGTAAGTATGGAGGATGTTCTCTGAATCAGTGAAGATGCACATGAACGTTACTAATTGTTTGTGCACAGGGCTGGTAACATCTGACACATGAACATAATCAGAAATTCAGAGGAAGGATTTATTTACGTTGTATTGTATTTCCCATAAAGCCAAGTTTAAAATGATTATGAACATTTATTGTGCTTCTACCAATGATTATACCAATCATGGTATTCATACATTATCAGTTTCTAAAACAGTACACTCTAGGGGCCAGATGCCATTCTGATGCACTGCACCATACCAATGACTTGACTGGTTTGCCCAGCTGCAATAGAAAGCAGGATGTGGTTCTTCTTTCTTTAATATTGTCACATAAAGTAGTTAAGACTTAGGAACCAAATTCCTCTCACCTTCCTAGGAAGTAGTGGATAAAGCAAGCAGAAGTTAGATTTTAAGAATATAGACTGGAATTATCAAAGGATTAAGAGAGAAAAGATCTAATCCCATGGAAGAACTGTGGAAGTTAGGCCATATTCCAGCCTATAAATCATTAAACATATACTACACTTGATAACTTATTATCCAGAAAAAAATCAGATTTAGGATTAATCTAAATCAAACTAAAAAATGAATGGTCTCTCTTGGGTCTAAGTAAGGTGGACAATAGTAGTTCTCGCAGGCTTACTTGGTCCAATTCAGTTAACAGTAATGACATCTGTTTCAGTTTTGTTTTTGTTACTGAAAAATAATTCAATTAAGTTAGTTAATTCAATGTAATCACTTTGCTGATGAAAATAAAAATTATTGGTCAAATTCAGCTTCCACTTACGCCAGTGCAGTGTACTGACTTCTGGAATTTGTACTGTTGTAACTAAGAGCAGATTTTGAGCTGGAGGTAAGCCTCACAGTCCATATACATCCTCTAGCCTTGACCAAGACTTTTCTCCCTGGATTGCACACAGACTGTGGTGTGAGCTGTTAATTCCTGTCTTCCACCCCAGAGATGACTGCACATAGATGGAGTGGAATGAATACACTTCAGATCCTTTGGGAGAAAGTGTATAGAGTATATCTAAGAGGGGCTTGCTTTACAAAATGGTATATTTTGTTAAACCAAAAGATTTGCAACTACAAAAATGAATGGCTTCTCTTGTAAGAAAAATACAAATCCATGCTTTTTTTTTTTTTTTTTTTTTTAAAGGAAGAAACCACATACCATATAATTATCTCTGCCATATTCCCCACCCCCTCCTTCTAATGATAGGCAAAGTGCACTGTTATGAATTCTTAATGTTACTTCATTCCTCTTACACATACAACCTCTTCACCAAGTTGATAGTCCTCTTAATTATGGAAATACATGGAGAGCTAGAGCCATAATGCCAGGTACCACCACTGACCAAGCAGCATGTAAACCTGGGAAAAGGAAACAGTTTATAATCAGAAGACTCCTAAAAGTTTGTATGTCCCGTTGAAAAACAAACATGTATCCAGATTTAATAGAATAATCTCAGATAATCCCCACATCATGCCTATTCTCCCTAACAATTATTTCTGACTTTCCAATAAATGTTTCATGGATTAATGATTGCATTTTTAATGGTGAACATGCTGTTAAATGATGTGGCTGTTTCTGATTTTACTTGGTTTTGATGGTGTAAATCAGGAGTAATTTCACGGCAGAGAGGCCAACCTAGAAGCTATCTAAACAATGGCAGAATTGCTTCATTTCTGCTTTTAGAATTCCTTCTGTTTTCTGCGTGCATTAAGTTTTTACTGGATGTTTGGGTCAGTTCTGGACCACCAGATTTTCTTCTCCAGTTGTGAGGTACAGAAAGGTACTTACCAAAGCTGAGAGAGAAACTGCTGTCTGCGAGAAACTCAAAACCTGCAGGAGTGGAAGAAAAAATTACCAATTGGTAGATAATTAGTCAATATTCCAGAAGAAGCAATCCATGGCACTCTTCTTGACATGTAAAAATCCCCAGTCCACTTAATATTAACTCTTCTGAGTAGCTATGTGATGTTACATTCCTATCTGTGAATATTCATTTGTTTCTACCACTGCATCTGACTAGCTGCATCATCCTCATCGTGAATGACTTGTGCCCTTGGCAGCTGGGAGGGCACAGCGGTGGCGGGAGTGTGCCAGCAGCAGCAATGGGAGCCTGGCGGTGGTAAGCGGGGGAGCTCCTGCAGATGCCACTGGTGCTGTTGGCAGCAGATGGTGCTGGCGAGCACCAACCAAGCGTTGGCGACCACCCGCAACCGCTGCCAGTAGTGGCAGTGGCCAGCAGGGATTGCAGACCACCTGCAGACACTGCCAACACCAGGTGGCAAGCAGCGACTGCCTGCAGGTGCCACCGATAGTGTCAGCAGCACCTTTTTGTAGGGGGTGCACCGCCATGCTCAGAGGGTGCACGTACACCCCCTATGCACTGCCCCTGATCCTAATACCCAATTCAGAACTGGGTGGAACAGTGGAGCAATCCGTCTGTATTCAAATATACTTGCTTGGTAACTTGCTCTATGCTCGTCTATCCATACACTTCCATGGAGATATCTTTTTAAATATTCTTTTATAACCTAATATTGATTTAGTCTGCTCTGATGAATTTAATGGGGAAAACTGGGCTTCTGTAAGCCCAACTTGAATTGATTTTAGAAATATCCATGCACCAAATTGCATCAGCAGCTAAATTTACTTAAAATCATACTTGTCGGCTTAAACTGGTGCACCTTCCTGTGCTTACACTAAGCCAAAGGAATATGGAGCTTTGAGCTGGTTAAAACTGCAGAGTTGTCATGTTGCCAATATCTCTTACCTTGGCGGGCAATGGGTCCCACTTCCAAAGCGAAGCCCTGGTTTTGTTGCTGCCCAATATGACTTCTTCTAGAGCAGGACTGCAAAGAGCAAATCTAATTAGAGCCTCTTCAGTGGTGTTTACAATGCAGCATTTATTAATAATGGAAAAATGTCCTTGCCTCAATGAACTACAATTTCTGATTGTCATAAATGCACTTACGGGTTTGCATGCTCCAGTGCTGACATCGCAGAGATGTATTTGGCAGTGTAGGTAAACAAGGTTATGGTTCCCAACAAACTTAAACATCTGAAGGGAAAACTGTCCTTGAGTTGAGACACCATTTTCTGCTACTGCTATAGTAGAGTCCTGTCTGTTTGGACACCTGAAAAAACAAAGCAGTTATAACCATGCTATAATGATAACTTGAATTTCAGATGATTTAGCATTCAGTGTTTGTTATGCATTTCAGATGCTACAGTATAAATAGCTCATAAAGAGAGTTATATATTAAATTTACCAAGTGTTGGCAGGTTAAAAAAAAAAAAGCAGGTTAATTTAAAGTAAGCAGGAAACCTAAATTGTGTGAAGGTAAACATTTAGGAACTGATTTCCTTTCTTAGGGAAGTTACCATCTCCCAAAGCCAGTCACCTACTAACTAGGTAATTTGATAAGTATAATGTACTGCCACTGGAGAATGTTACACAAAAAGGAGGAGATTGACTGTTGGGAAAGAGAACTACATCAAAATGCTTTGGGCTGAGCAGGTCCTGTTTCATCTCATCTGTGATCTGTCCCACCTGCCATAACGTAACAGGTTTGCTGGGCTGTGGCTCCTCCTCAGCCAAGCCAATGACAGGACTATATGAAGGTCTGAGTAGTTCCTATAGCAAAGCTGGCCCAGCAACCAGGAGGAAGCTGGTAAACGGTCAGGAGTGCTTGGTGCATATGAGTAGTAGAGGAAAGGGCAGTAACAGCATTTTAAAATTGCCTTTCCATGAGACTTCATCTTCTAACTGCTGTAGATGCTTTTGAAATCAGAACTTTCTCCTGAGTAGAAATTCTGTTATTCATTTTGTGGGGACAATCTGTGATTTTGAAATTCTTTCCACAAAAGCAGTTGTTTCCTTGTCCCCCCAGTGATACAATAATAATCGTCAGAGAAATGCCTCAGGCAAAATTTGTCCTAGTCAGGCCACAGATTTAAGGACTTTCTTCTCTCTCAGGAAAAGAGGACTGGAAAGGGCCTCCTGCCCCATGAAGTCCAGTCCATTACACACAGTCAGTTGACATGCTGATAGAAAGAGGCAAGATTCTTTGCATATCAGCCTTACCCGTCTTGAATGATGAAATACTTGGTCAGATCAGTAGCGTTTTTTGTAGGGGTAGCATAACAACTCTCCATCAGCAAGACAAACTGGGATGTATCTCCATCATCAAACATTACGCCTACATATAGCATGTCATCTGTTGATAACACAACTTTTGATCCCTCAAAAGGCGAAGTGTAATTTTGATCCCTGTACAGAGCCATTTGCACCGTGAACATTCCCGTGCCGCCAGTGCTGATATTGATGGAACTAAAACAACAAAAGAATTTTTTTTTAAACCAAAAAACAACTTTGTGGGGAGAGAAAATATAATATGACCATAAGGGATATATCAGGTAATTAGTGACAGTGCCAGGCAGCAGCCAGCTACCCCAGCAAGGAAAAATCATTTGTTGCTGTTCAAAAATATTACTACTGTAAGAGACAAGTTTAAATTTACTTCATTAGCACTAAGTTTTGGATTTTCACTATGCACACTGTATCCTTGCTACTCACTCCATTGCAAAACTGAGATCCACTAATCCAGGAGCTACTGGTGACTGTTTTGACCCTTGGCACAAGTTAGAGCAGCCACAGGGTTCAGCTGGAATGGCTCCATTTGGGCTATTCTCCTGGCCCAGGACTAGCTCAAGGGGCATAGCTTATTCCAGCAACACTGAGTCCCAGTGGTGATATATCACTATATCCATGTGGAGTGGAACAGCTGATGTTGTACTAGGTTGGCCAGTCTTACAGCAACAGGTGATTATCCCCCCACCCCCGCCCCTGACCCCACAAGCCAGAAATACTTAAACAGTACGTTGAAGCATCTTTTTACTGTCCTTGTACTACCAGAACATTGCACAGGTTACAGAGTATGGGCATGGCTTCAGTGCCTCTCCTTGACACAACATCCACCATGGTAGCTCAAACATAAATGGGAATATCATTTGTATAGATGAGTATCTCCTCATTAACATACAATCCCATACCTTATAATAGGCTCAATGGCTGTTTCAAGACTAAGTTTCATATCCAGTGGGTAGGAGCAGTAAAAATTAATATTTATTTCATTGTCTCTAACAATAATCCCATCTGCCAGATAAAGAGTGTTGCTGTAGGTGGCATGTGTTGCATTTTTCTATGGGAAGAAATTAAGCCATTATAGCTTCTGCAGTTTGTAGATTGATATGCCATAGCATCTGACTCCACCATTCTCCAAACTTTCATCTTGTTACAAGTATAGGGAGAAGAGGAACAGGCAAACAAATTCTTCTCGGTGGGCACATCTACACGTGCACATTTACTGTGCAGTAACTAAAATTACTGAGCAGTTCAGGCACATGTCTACATGTGCATACTAGGGCTGTGCAAAGCTTCGGTCCCTGATTCGATTCAGTGGAGATTCCGCCTGATTTGATGGCCAAAGCTCTGAATCTGAATCGAATCAGGAGACCCTTTAACCTCTCCGACTTGAATCGGAACCCTCCGAATCGATTCGGAGAGATTTGGAAAGATTTGGAGATTTGGACTTAGACACAGCTTTAAATGTTTTTCCTACATACCTCAAGGTACCAGGCGGTTTGTGAGTGCTGTGATGGTGGGGTAGATGGAGCGTCCAACAGGAGCACGGGGGGGTCCCCAGCATGCTCAGCAGCAGACCTGGAAGTGGACTAGAAGCACTTCCGGTCCACTTCTGGGTCCACCGGGGAGCATGCCACAGGAGCCCCCACATCCCCCCCCGGCTCAGTGACTGGTGCCTCCCAGATCTGGGGGGCACCTGGGGTCCCCCTGTGGCTGATCGCCAAGCCAGAGGGGGACACCGGGGGAAGCCCCAGCACGCTCCCTTGCAGACCCGGAACTGATCTGGAAGTACTTCCAGTCCACTTCTGGGTTCACTGCCGAGCACATGGGGGGCCCCCTCGCCCTCCTGTTGGATGCTCCATCCACCACAGCATTGCAACATTCGTAAGTCACACCTGGAGCCTCAAGGTACATAGAAAAAACATTTAAAGCTGTGTCTATGGCCAAATCGCTGATTCTCTGAATCAGCATCGAATCTTCAGATTTGGATTTGGCCGAATCGAATTGGGGACAGTGATCTAAATCAACAAATTGAATCACGGGCTGAATCCGAATCGAATACGGCCCGTTTCTCATGCCTGCCCCTAGTGCTTACCTATACCGCGCAGTAAATGTGGTGACTTACTCCAACTTAGGTGTAAATTTGATACCTGCATCATGCAGATATCAAATTTATGCACAATTAATTACAGCACAGTAATGCAAGTGTAGACACCTTACTGTGCAGTAACACTGTGTGTGTGGACTGACTTGGGACTAAGTTTAGTTCCAAGTCAGTCCGCACACAATGTTAATGCACCTTATTACCTGAACATCCAGACACCAGCCTTTTACTGCGCAGTAAATTTAAGTTGGCGTAAATGCATATGTAGACATGCCCAGTAAGGTCTTGCAATTAATTATCTTAACCCCTTATTCTTCTGTTTCTTGCCTTATCTCTCAAAATCTTTAATGATGGGTTTTCTATTATTAATCTTAATTAATCATGTCACAGTTGTGCTTCAAGGCTCTTAAATAGATCAGGGCTCCTTTGTGCTAAGCATTGCACAAACATACATTGAGACTGGTACCTCAAACTACCTGAAATCTAAATGAGAAAAACAAAGGAGAGGAAGAGAAGCAGAGGCAGAAAGAAGTGAAGTGAATTGCCAGAGGTCACTTAGCAAGTTAATAAGAAGAAGAATAAATAAGAAGAAGCAGAAATCCAAGTCACTACCTCCCAGGATGGAGCCCTGACTACTAGGCTTAGGGAATGAGCATCAAATTATCTGAGGTTTCAAGGATGAGAGAGAATGTACCAACTTTTCTTCATTTTTTAGACCCTGACTGGTGCATTCACTTGTTGACTCAAATACTGTCATGCAGGGGTTTTCAACCTTTTTAAATAAGTGTACCCCTGGCAGCCCCCTTTTTAGTAAGTGTACCCCAGAGTTGGGGGTGGCAAGCAGCCAGACACCAAGCTGGGGTGGGGTGGGGTGGTGAGCAGCTGGACACCAAGCAAGGTCATGGTGAGTAGCAGAGCAGTGGTAGCACAGCGTCTGTGTGGTTCTGCTCTCGCCCTACCACAGCCCTGCTCCTGTGAGGAAGCAGCACAGGGTGGTGGTGCTCCATCCCTGCCCACCCCCACACACTCCCTGGGACCTTTCAAAGTACCCCCAGGGGTATGCATACCCCCAGTTGACAAACCCTGCTGTGGTGTGTTTCTGTCTTCTTTATAAGAGGCATACTGTACATTGTGGAGAAGAGACATCTAAAAGAGGCCTACCGTTAGCAGCGTTCCACACTTTCCAGCCTGCGTTGGAGTCACCACTGACACCAAACTTCTATTGTTATGCTCCTCAAAGCCAGCACACTTATCGTCTTTCAAGTAGATGATTATATTTTGGAATCCAGCGTTTTCCAGTTGGCACTTACTAAATGACACCTTGATTTGACTTGTACCACAATCTAGCTCAGGTTGCAAACTTCTGATATCTTAAAACACATTAAAAGGATTAGATGTTGCTTGGTATTATCAAGGAAAACTCTTGCTTTGCATATCAGTGGTTACCTTGTAATCCACGATTAAAATCCAGGGAGTGAATTGGATCTGTGTTGGTCCCTCACCCTTATACTCTGTAGGGTTTGCTCTGTCATTTCCAGCTTATTGATAACTTTAGTGTTGTTTTTTTAATAACAAACTGAAATGTTTGCCAAAGCCTGAGTGCAGTAGAATGGGAAGTAAGCTGAGTATCTGTGGGTGTGTCTACACATGCATATTAATGTGATGCAATAAAGCCTGGTGCTTTCCACACTGGAGTTTATTGCTCCTGGGCACGTGTTTACATGTGCACCCGGGAGTACAGCAGATTGAGTCGGGTGGGAACAACTCCAGTTGGCAGGGGGCCTGGGGGATCAGCCTGCCAGCCCAGGGCTGCTCCCCCCAGCTCAACATGCTGCAGAGGGGCTGGCTGGGGCACAAGGGCACTTCAGCAGGGGGCTAGCCAGCAGGCATCCCCCACACTGAAGCACCTCATGCCCCAGCTAGCTGGGGCAGCATCTACACACGCGCTGCTACAGAGTAAAAAACTGCATCAGGATGGTACTTGTATCTACTTGTATTAGTCTACTCCAACCTAATAGGGGTGCATATGTAGATGCATGACATTTACTGGGCAGTTATTTAGTCTACTGCACAGCAAATCTCTCATGAAGACACACCCTGCATGTTTTTAAATATATCCCTAAATTCAAAGTGAAATACTTGTAGGACTGTAGAAGTACAGCATAGTGGAATGCCAAGGATGAGATATTTAGTCAGGACAGTTAGTCCACAGCTTTAACAGGTTGACTTCAGTCATGAGGCTGCTTGCTGGGAAATGATAGAGTCATAGCTCTGTATTCTCCTCGCCTTTTGTAATGAAGGAGCCCCCAGAAAAACAGCAGATTTTGCAGCCCCCAAGTCCTGGTCCTGGAATCCTGCCTGACACTTTGCAAGTTATGCAGGTCTGAGCAAGAGGCTTATTGTAGCCTGTCCCTGTACACACTCCATGAGTAAAGTCCTTGCCTCATTGAAGTCGATGAGAATTTGACCATTGACTTCACTGGTTCCAAGAATTAACCCTGTGCACCCAGATGCATCTAGGTGATCCTGGCAAGTTTTGAAGCCTGTACACATACATGTAAAGAAAAAAAATCATTTTTCCTCTATCTTTATGTAGGTAATAAGATGGTTTTCTGCTTTTTGGTAGTCTGTTCAGTTTACATACCTGTGTCGTTGGATTCCTTTCTGCAGTAACAACCCCAGCTTCCATTTATTAGCTTACATTCCTCATCTGCATTACAGGAGCATGGGTTGCCAACATAGGTAGGATCTAAAAGGTCAGACGGGTAAAGGGAAAG
>NW_005842178.1:945650-954089 GCF_000455745.1 Alligator sinensis
ACAAGTGTACCGTTCTTTTATTTGTAGAAGGAAAAGATTAAACCCCAAACAGTTCCAAGTGACTCACCTGTGCAGTACGTCAAAGAACAGGCTGGTGTTCCATTAAATTTATATACAAAATATCCACCAGGGCAAGCCTTTATCTGTATGGCAGTTGACCAGTAGCAGCAACTATTTTCCCAGTGGGCACAAGCAGTACGAGTGACTATCCCAGCATTGCTGGAAGGGTGTGATCCATCTAACCACAGTGGTGCATCAGTGTTGCACCTGTGTGTTGGTACGCAGGCTTCTGGCATGCGCTCCCCGCCCCTGCCTATAAATCGATACCAGCCTACTTTATTACTATCACAGTTGTTTCCAGATCCATAGGAGGTGCTGCGCCAGTAATTGTCAAGGACATTGTAATTTGAACAAGGGTCAGCACAGATGCGGGATGCATCATTTTTGAAGCAGTCAGCTCCAAAGTCACAGGATATGAGAGTGCAGTTCTTTGCACTGCAGGAATAGCCATCTCCAGCAAACCCCTGAGGACAAGAGCAGGAGTAGCTACCATTGTGGTTAGTGCACATTGCTAATGAATGGCAGCGGTTTAAGTTGGGGGTAGAGCATTCATCAATATCTCTACAGCCACCCTCTGAGGAAAGCAGGAACCCACTGGGGCACTGGCAGATGTATGAGCCCAAGGTATTCACACAGGCGCCTGCTGGACACACGTTCGAACCAGGAAAGGCACATTCATCCACATCAGAACAATTGAAGCCATTGCCAGCGAACCCATCTTTGCACACGCATTTTCGAAGGCCATCGTTCTCCTCACAGGTGGCATTGCTATGACAGTCTGAGCAGCGAGCTGAAGCTGTTTAAGCACAAATACAGAGAACTGACTTATCTGTGAGCTTCACAAGCTTTTTTCATTTAAACAAACTGTCCAAGGAAATTGGTGCAAGTTCTGTGTCCCTATTGGGAGCAGTGATTCATCAAAGAAACGTGCAAGTGATAATCAGATGTGCAATAGGTGTGTCAATAAAACTGTCTGTAAAGATAAGCCAAATTCATTCAGTATTTAGGGTGCAGCTATCCTTGGTTGTAGTAGGTATTGCAGGTGCTTATATCACATCTGAATCTATCTCCTAAAGTGGAATGGTTTTCAAGCGTGGCACCTGGGAAACCTTGCTTTTCCTTGTGTAAATGGCTCTTTGTTCAAACAGTATATTGTTTGTGAGTGCAGATTTCCATTTGCATAGACAACATGCCAGGTAAGGAAGACCTGGGATTATTGAGTCTAGAGAAGAGAGGCCTGAGGGGTGAATTCAAATCCCCCAAAAAAGAGGATGCTGGTGAGGTATTTACTGTGTCCACAAGGGACTGGTTTAAACTGCAATGGAAGAGAAGTGAAGTCAGTAAAGATCTTTCCACTAACTTCAGTGGTGATAAGATGAGACCATATGGGGTCATGTTTGGAAAGCAGTCTTCAAGCCATGATAAAAAGAATAGCCTAGAAACTAAGACACCTACAACAAAGAGTACCCAAAATGTTGGGGTCCTGTGGCCCAATCCTGTAGGGTTCTGAGTACTCAAATGCTCACTGATATAAATGAGAGCTAAAGACTGTTCTTCTCTAAGGATCGGGCCCTCGGTTTATTTAAAATCAAACTGAACTTCCAGGTGTCCTACGGACATTTCTGTAGACACTTCAAGTTTGCACCACTGTAATTCTACTCCCATTGAAGCTAATGGCAAAACTCCATTTTGCTTCACTAAGAGGGAGACTTTTTAATGGACCTTAGGATGTGGGATAAGCATGAATCAGAAGGAAAAAGTGGTATATATACTCTTGACTAATAAGTGCAGAAAGTGAAAGGATTGGTCAAGTATGAACAAAAGATCAAAGCATGTATGCTAAATAGTCTTGAACTGGTTTTACTTACATAGTGTTGTTTCTGAAGACATGTAACACTGAAGGCCAGCTAACAGCAGGCTGAGATAAAAAAGATCCTTCATGTTTAGTTTTATCTATGGTGGAAAATAAAGAGATGTTAATATTACAGGTTAAATCTTCAATTCATTTAACTTCACTTTGCAACCTGGCTTGCGCGCTGGCCTGCCTGTCCTGGGATCTATATTAAAGTAATCAGCTATAAAACTTCTGAGACTCTCCAGCCCCCGAAGGCTATGAGAGGTACAAGTTCTCAAAAAGTCCCAAAATATGGCCGTTCTGTACAATGGCCCAATCCTGCTCCAATTGAAGTAAATGGAAGATTTGAGATTAATTTAAAGAGAAGAGGATTAAGGTTTAGAATTTTTTTTAGGAACTTTAATTTTTTATTTCTGTGAGCAATTGAGGAAATCAGCACAAGAAGTTTGTGAACATAATTGATGTTGATTAATTTAAAATACCAGCTAATTGTTTTAACACTTTTTTCCTACATCTACAGAGTTAATTTTATCTCAGAGTTATCAGTTTTAGCAAATTCTATTTCTACTTACATGTTTAGATCCCCCAATGAACAGTGCAATAAAGATAGAGCTGGGCAAATAGCAGACTTTTCAATGTCCCTCCTCCTCCCCTGAAAACTAACAATTTGGCAAGTTTAACATGAGTTCACAAAATATTTGAGTCACCAAATTTGTGTTTTTCACCAAAAAAAAAAAAAAGATTATTTTTCGTAGAAAATTATGACCTGCTCTGTGTATGGAGTTGACCCAGAGCCTCTGAAATGGAATGGGATATTTCCCACTGATAGCACTTGGTCTTGAATTGGGTTCTACTCATGTGAAAAAAGGGAAGAGGAGCCACATTATGATTTTAAATTGGCAAATATCCTCATTAACAGGCTTCTAGAATGCCTCAAACTTTTGAAGGATAAATGACTGGTTGTAGCATACACGCACAAATGTACTAAGAATATGAGTATATTAGTGCCATTCTTCCTATCTCTTCTCCATAGTTCAGTTTATAATCTCATCAATCTGTCCACCTCTATTTTAGATGTTTACTTGACCCACATTACCATTGTACCTGAGTGCCTCCGTTTTTAATGCATTTTTCCTCCCACCACCCTTTTGCACTAGAAGCATACTTTCAGTTGGCAGAACCCAAGGGACTGACCTGACATGACAGTAGAAGATAGGCATTGTATTTCTCTTAAGTCTTTGGTCAACCAATTTAAAGCCCAGTTTATAAATAATACCTCACTCTTACTCTGGATGCCTCATTCAGAAATCTTAAACTACTTTATGATGTAACTGGAGCATCATTATTTCCTTTTTAGAGGTCCAGAAACCGAGGCAGTGAGAGGATGTCACTTTCCACTGTCATCCTAGATAAGTTCTCCGTCCAGCAGTCCGCACCCGCTTTGAGTCCAGCACTTCCTTACCTTGCAACCTTGACGCTATCCTTTTCCAGATACTTTTATATCGGAAAATAAACAAAATTGTTAAAAGTAGAAGTTTACAATTAACACAAAAATTGGTAATTTGATATCAAGTTAATTGCAAATCTGATTGGGAAGAAGGAAGAGAAATTTTTATGAGTCTCTGGCTTCTCTGGCAGTGTAATATTTCCTTGATTCTTAGCAATGAACATTTATATTCTTAATATTTTATACCAATGATTCCTAAACACAAAGTCTTAAAGAGAAACTACTTGGGCATGGCTTATGCTGTATAAACAATTAACAGTCAGTGGGCTTTTACTTACCTGAAGGTGAAAAAACAAAGTTGTGTGTTCAATCTTACTTCTCCCTTTTATACCTTCTGCAGCAGGAAATTAGACGTCAGATGTTTCATCAGCTATATTTGTAGTGTCATTGCGCACACAACAAAGAGAAAGCCACTCGGTTTTCTTAGTCTTTTCCTGATTGTGTGGTTTTCCTGCATTACTAAAAGGCCATAATATGATTGACAGGTTGGATCAGACACTTGAGGAAACAAAAGGTTTATTAATTCTTACCATGGCCTAGGAGATGCCATAATGCAAGTGAATTATATAACACTGGCAGATGGTGGTGGTCTTCCCAGGGATAGCAGCAAGGCCTTGTCAGGCTAAACTTGAATAGCAAATGTTTACACAAGGGAACGCAGCACCACAGTGTGCACTCAGTGCTGGTCCTATCCTGTGAAGATGATGAGAATCATTGGTGAACACCCGCTCAAATCTTCAATCCGCCTGCCCTAGCACTGTGTATGTTTAAAACAAGCACTCCCAAAACAAAGCCTTACACTGCATACATAAGGAAGATGCTTAAAGAAGTGCGAGAGGAATCCTTCTCTCCAGTCATGGGACTGGGTATGGTAACCCTAGTGGGTAGAAGGCATCCTTTCCACAGGGCTGAAAGGGCAGGGCAGAAGTTCCTGCTCCTCTACACTTGCCTCCCACCAAGGTATTAGAAACAGGGAGCCTCCTCCTGGGCAAGGTTCCCTCTAAGGTGCACGTGTGCGCAGCCATGCACGACTAAAAGTCTGGCCAGGCACAGCCTTTTCAAAGCCGCACACCAGGAGAGGAGCTGAAGGTCAGCTCCTAGGTGAGGTGGGGGCAGGAGCCTGGCTCTGGGGAAGTGCTCTGCTCCCCCGCTTCACATCAGGGAGTGAGGAGGCACATGGCATCAGAGCCGGGGAGTGGAGCAGTGTCCCGGAGCCAGCGGAGCCTCACTTGGGGCAGGCAGCAGCTCCTCCCCGAGGTGAGGCAAGGCAGGGATGGAGGCTGGAGCGGAGGGCTGGCACGGGCTCTGCCGGCTCCAGGGAAGTGCTCCACTCCCCAGCCCTGATGCGGGGGAACGGAGCACTTCCCCGAAGCCAGCGGAGCCCATGCCAGCCCCCGGCTCTGGCCCCTGGCTCCAGCCCCCAGCCACAGCTTCCAGCCCCCAGCCTCTGGCCCCCGGCCTCTCGGCTCCAGCCTCCAGCCCCAGCTCCAGCCTCCAGCCCCTGGCCCCAGCCTCTCGGCTCCAGCTCCCAGCTCCAGCCTCCGGCCCCCAGCCTCTTGGCTCCAGCCTCCAGGCCCCAGCCTCCAGGCCCCAGCCTCCGGCACCCAGCCCTCAGCCCCCTTTGGTAAGTGTCCCACACCAGACCAAGGCGACGCGCTCACAGACCAAGGCGGTGCACTCACGGACCACTACTCCTTAGAGGGAGCATTGCTCCTGGGCTAGTAGGTTTAAAGCTTTGTGCCCAGAGAGGAGAGTTGTGGTCCTCTCAACCTGCTACCCAACAACAAGGACAAGCCCCAGCTGCCCTGAGTAGCAAGAACAGCAACCAGATATGAAACCAAGCGCAGAAAGGATGCTTGATGATTCCTAAAGATTCATTGCCTGAAGATCGGTATAAGGATGTAGCAAAAGAGGATTCATGTGAGAGAGAAAATTATCCTTTTGAGGTGTACCCTGACCTGTGGATATGTTTCCTTGCACACTTGAGACAACATGCATTGCTACTACTAGGTTCTGCTTGGAAGGCGAATGGGTGATAACCATGAACTTGAGAATGCTTAATGATCCAGAAGTTACAAACGAGCCCGTGCAGAATAAAAACTTAATAACAGACAGGTTTCTGCCACTTCTCACAGCAAACAACTCCTAACTCTGGGAGCTAGGGTCAGTCAGCATCTTATGCTGTTTGGCAGGTAACTGTGTGTTTTCTTCTCTAATTTTCAGTTCCTGATCTCAAGTGAAGAGTTGAGTGTTTGAAACTTGGATTCCCCATATGAAATATTGCTTTAATATTTTTTTAATATACTGGCTGTATTTAATACAAAGAACAATAATAGCTTTATTTGGAGAGCTGAGAAATCAAATGCGGGGTTCACTTCATGGTCAAAGAAAACTATTTTTCTGAATGTCAAATTCCTGTTTCCCATTCAAAGGTTGTACAAAATGTCCTGCCCAAACCTGTTTGCTTGAAACAAACTTTTTAAAGAAAAGGAGTCTAAAGAATTTTGGCATATGATGAGCAAATACATCTCTTGATAAAATGATAGTTGTTGCATTCAACTATTTCTTCCTTACGTTGGCTGTGTGTGAATGGTGCTAATTCTTTATGTAAATCTTTGTCTTTCAGTAAAGAATAGCTCCAAATGAAACCTCAAAGGAGGCACAAGGATCAAATTTAGATAAAATAAAAGTAAATAAATTAACTCTGTGGTTGGAACTTGAACCTTTTTTTATAGGTGTATGATAACATGGGATTTATTTTCAACCTGAGCTAGTCAATACTGTAAAGGAAAGTATCAGCCTTCCCCAAATTCTCACTGGACGCATCTCCATGAGACGTTTTACTAAGCAGTACAGCAAATTGCTGCTCAATTAGTGTCACCATCTACCTGTGCAGATGCTTACTAGGTAGTAAATTGCTGTACTCAGGAGTTAATTTGCTACCTGTAAATACAAGTAGCAAATTAACTGCTGAGTAGTTACTGCACAGTAACACATGTCTAGACACTGATCAGGAGCAAATTTTCTCCCAGTCATCCCCACCACCAGGGGCTACCTGCAGCCCCAGGGCCACAGGGCTGGGAGCTTCTCCAGTGCTAGGGTGGGGTGGCTCTTTGCCTGCCCTAGCCCTCAGCCCTTAAAAGCCTGCAAGTACACCAGGGTCGTGGGCCATCTGCAGCCAGCCTCTGGCCACTGCACCTCCCAGCAGAGGCCCCAGGCCAGCCACAGCAGCCTGTCCACACCCTGCAACTGGTCCCTGGCACTGCATCACCACACAGCTGCCAGGCCCATACCGTCACACTGCACTGGGTGCTGCAGGCACCTGCCAGGCCCAGCAGAACCCTGGGCCATCTGCAGCCAGCCTCTGGGCAATGGGTCCTGCTCCAACTGGCCCCAGGCCAGCCACGGCAGCTTGCCCAGACCATGCTGCTGGTGCCTGGCACAGCATCACTATGCACCTGCCTGTCTTGCACTGTACCCCTGCAACAGGCACTACAAACACCTGCCCAGGCCTGGTGGCACCCAGACTGTTGCATGGAGGCCCAGTGAGCCATCAAGTGAGCCATGCTGGCATCTTCTCCAGAGAGGGACATGCTGCCTCCCACAGCTGCAACTGGTCCCAGGAGGAGAGCGTGGACCTCGTGGCACTGTGGGGCAAGGCTGAGGTCCTCAACCTGTTTGCTTGGAGCAGGCACTCCAACGTGTACATCTATGAGGGCCCAGCAGGCCACATGCAGGAGTGGGGGCACAACTGGTTGGCATGCCAGTACCGCATAAAGGTCAAAGCTTTGTGGGCACACTGGTTCATCACCAACGGCAACTGCTGGTTGGGGGCTGGCTGAAGGTCCACGCCCGTTATGTGGAAGTTGGACAACATCTTCATACCCTGGGATCCTAGCCAGAGCCATGCCATCTACTCCAGCACAGGTGGCCTGCTCAAGCCTCCGCTGTGGCCCGGCACCCATGGCAACACAACACCAGGGGAGGGCCCCTCAGGGTGGCAGAAGCCTGTCTTGCTGAGCTTCGCTCCCCCACCTCCCCAACCTCATCATGCAGCTCTGGGAGCCTGGGCCAGTGCCTGCCCCGCTAGCTCCGGGTGCACAGCCCCATTTGGGAGGCCAGGCCACCTGCATCACCAGCCTCAGCAGCTCCAGCTCTTCCCTGAAAGGGACCCCTGACTGGGCAGTCAGGCACTGTGCCCCAGTACACCACCAGGAGCCATGCATCCTCACTGCCACTGGGGACTGACTCAGGCCACGAGGCATGTCTGCCACATCCACCTGGTAAGCCCCCCCACTGGGGAGAGCACCCGCCCAGCCCCTGCCACCACTGCCACCCCTGCCCCTGCCCGCTCCTTCCCTCCTGGGCCAGCCACACTCCCCCGGCCCTCAGAGTCTCCCCCTCACAGCATGCAGGGAGGCAGAAGACAGTGCAAAACTTTATTGAGCAGCCTGTGCCCCCTCATCTAGGCAGGCATGGAATTCTTGCATTGAGGAATGCATCAATGCTGGTGGCGATGTCCTTGGCTGTGGAGGGCAAGGATGCATAACACAGCCATAGGTAGCCCTCCAGTTGGTGACAGAAGTTGTGGGGTAGGGCGGGCTTGCCCTCTGCACCATCAAGGCTCAGGGTCCCACGCCAGGTTCTCAGATGCGCTTGAGGCACCACAGCAAGCAGCAGATCATGGTGGGTTGGGCACCCCTTGGCTCATATGGCCTGCCTGGGACACTCTTAGCAGGGGCATGCTTGAGACATGGAGGTGGCACAGCAGGGGGCTGGCTCTACCAGCTCTGTGTCCCAGTCAGCCAGGAGTCCCTCACCCCCCCCGCCCGCCAAGCTTAGGCACCATGAGCTTGGCAGCAGTTCATCAGACAGGCTAGTCTGCAGGAGGAGAATGTGCATGTGTGGGAGGGGGTAGCTCTGGAGCCACAGTAGCAGGTGATGTCAGGAACCGGGTCTGTCCTAGTCTGAGAATGGGGTGGGAGAGGCAGGGCGGCCGGCGGCCCGCAGCAAGCGG
>NW_005842178.1:954120-989815 GCF_000455745.1 Alligator sinensis
TGCCCCTGTAGAGCAGGTAGAGATGCCGAGCTTGGCTGGCAGCCACCTGTGCCAGGGTCTTCCTGGCTGACTTACCATGGTCCCTGGGCACCCATGCATGCATAATTCCCCAATCTAAAGCCAGGCAGCACACAGCCCCCTGGTACTAAGCATTTTATCTCAGAAATGCTGCAAACTCTCACAAACAGCCTCTTTCTCATGGCTATGTACAGCCTACAGCTGCACATGGGGGAGAGGCACCAGTTGGCAGCCAAGATGCACCTTCAGGGTCACTGTCAGTCTTGGTCAGGGCCCTGCGTATGTGCCAGCTCTGGCAGCACAGGGCCCAGAACTGGACCTGGCTGCTGGACAAGCTGGTCATGGTGGCTGAGGAGAAGCTGCTGGACTCACAGGCCTGGTGCACAAACGAAACCTCCTGTGCATGCGAGAAGGACAAACACAAGGTGGCAAGGGGTGCTGTGGCAGAATGCCATCTCAGTTTCTCCCCAAAATCTGCTATCAGGCTTACGATTTATCTGATAGTTTGGTTACCATGGTCACTGCAGAGGGCAGAAACCCCTGCCTCATCTCTTCAGGTAACCCTGAATTGTAACCTGAACTTGATATGTTCCAGAGGGAGAGGAGAACTTGCTCCCTTTGCTTACGTGACTGGGCCCACACACCTGGGTGGGGCCTAAGCTCCCTATTGTTCTAAACAATGACATCAGGAATGGTAGGGGGGATAGAGACCCTGCCAGTCTACCTGGAAACCAGTGATGCCTTTCAAATTGGCTGGCAGCCAACAACTGCTGGCCTTCATTGGATCAGGTAAATGAGGTCATAAAGTCTATATAAATTAAAGACTGCCCAGGAGGTGGGGCAGCAGCCATGATGAGGACTCTCAAAGAAGCTGGACCATCTGAAACTCACTCTCTCTCTTGAAACTCATGGTCAATGAACTGCTTGCCTCCAGAGGGAATCTCCACCTGCCTCTGGATGATATTTGTGAACAAGCTACTTGAGATCTAACTAGATATATAGCTTGCAGTAACTCAGATGTGTGATCAAATGCTACCACACCACTGTTTGCTCTAAGGCATTTCTCTGATATTGATCTACCTTGTACCCTGTTCCAAACCTACTTCTTGTAACCAGTAAAGTTCTCCTCTATACCTAGCGTGGGAGACTTATTGAGAGAGGGTCTAGATTATGCCTTGGGGTCCCCTTGGTTCAGCTGACTAAGGGAGACCACTATTTGTGCTTCAGACTAAGGGAAGCACCCCAAGTTCTTGCAGTAGGTCGAGTACTCCTCCAGGACTACTAGGCCTGTGTTTCCCAGGGGGTATAGAGCCAAAATCAGTCCAGACCCTGGGTGGTAGCTGCATTACCCCCAGGCTTGTAGGTGTTCTCCAGGAAGGGGGTGGACAGACATGAAGCACCCCTAGGGAGGCAGCCAGAGTCTGGAAGGTAGATGGGTGCAGTGAGGTGGGTGGCTCAGAGCAGGAACACCCCCTACTGGCCCTCCACAGATGCACACAAGGTGGCAAGGGACTGGGCAGACCAGGAGCTCAGGAATAGACTCCTGGCCCTGGAGGAAAGGCACCTAGAGACCCACAAGTGGCCGGCTGCCCTGGTGGCCAGGGCAGTGGAGGCCACAAAGGAGGACCACTGTGTTCTGGGCAACGTCCTGACCCTGGTAGTTGCCTTCATGCTGCCAACTGCTCTGCCTCTGGCCTTAATCCTGCCTGGACCCAGGCAACCACCTGCTGCCCAGCAGCATACCCCCCCCCCACCTTGGGCCTGTGCTGAGGTGCAGCAGTACCTCCACCAGCCAGACACCCCTGCCTTGGCTCCTGCCCTCCAGCCCCCTTGCCTGGGCCCAGCCCTACTTCTCACCCCAGTTCCATGCAGCCCCAGAGCATGACCTGCCTGCAGTGGGGTCAGGACTCACATGGGCCCTGCGGGTCCAGCTCACTGGCTGCAGGAGGGAGAGCTGCCCATGCTGGCAGAGCAGCAGCCACTGGGCTGCTCACTGGGTGAGCCCCCTGCCCACCGGCCTCGCCACAACATCTGCACCTGTGGGGGTATGGCCAGAGGCCAGGGTGCTGGCCACCTGTCCCCAGGCTCTGCCCCCTTGGCACCACCACCCCATTGCCCCTCACCCTGAGACAGCACACACAGCATGCACTGAACAGGGTCTGTAACAAGGAAGAGGGTGTTTTATTGGTGGTGGTGGGTAGGGGGGATGTTGGAGGGGTTCTGTAGGCAGGAGAGGGGAGGAGAGGAGAAGGCATTCTGTTGTTGGGGAGGGAGGGAGAGGTCTGTGTTTGTGGAGGGGAGTAAAGTGCTTTTCTGAGAACTGTCTGCAGTGAGCATGATGCTGAGGGTGCATTGTGGGGCTGGAGTCCAGGGCCAGCTGTCCAGGTGGCCTCCATGAAGCCACCCATCCTGGCTGGCTGGGCAGGCACACAGGCAGTGGGGCTGGAGGCCCAGGATTGCACAGACAGCACTGGTGGTGGTGTCCAGGTGTGCATCATCAGTGTCGCTGCCGGGGTCCATCCAGCAGCAGCACAGTGGCAGGTGGCCTGAGACACTGCAGTGAGCCTGGGCAGGCATCTTTACCACATTGGGGGAGGAGGTGCCAGGGTGGAGACTGAGCAGGCAGCTGTGGCCAGAGCCTCCAACTCCCCCTGGATGCTGCAGGGGGCCAGAGTGGGCAGGAATAGACTGATGCCAGGAGCAGCATATCTGCTCCCAAATCCCCGTACATGTAGATTCCTGCCCAGGGTGGGTTTACGCATATGTATATGTTCCCACTATGTATTCAGTTCTTAGGTGCCCATGCTTATTTTTATGATGATAATCAAAGACTTGTTTGAATATTGGTTACATTTCTTTTGGGCAAAATTCACCTCTCTTGGATGGATTAGAGTTGGACTGGTTTAACTCAATACACAACTAGTTGAATGAGCATCCTACAGGATTTTTCTGTGGGGCCTAACTTCTCTTTGTTGTGCCACACTAAACGAAGAAGATGGTGATGCCACTAACAGAGACATTACCAAGGCATGGTGGAATATCACTTTAAGAGGACTTGACACCAACTTATAGAAAGTCACTAGTAAAGTCACAATTCAAAAGAGAAATCATGCACAACAAAAGGGGATATTGTATTTTTTATTTGTTCTTGTTCTTTCATTTTTGATGCAGCTCTACTCTTATGTCACAATCAAAATTCTTCTTGTGTAGAGAATACTCATCCTTAGAATTTAATGACATGGAAACTTCCCCTTCACTGCACGGTTAGAGTTCTTCCTTGGTAAGATCTTCTTTGATTTCTTGAGAAGGATCCTTTAAAAAATATGACAATAAAGTCTCTCATTAGAGCCACTCACAAAAAGGAAATTGTCCCAGTGAGAATTTGCTTTCCAAAATAGCATTTATTTTTAACTATATTGTGGGAACTGTAGTTTTTTAGCAAAGCTCTTCTGTAGGTGAATGAGGTAATGCTGGTGTTACTAGGGCTGTGCGAAATGGCACTGTTCCTTTCTGACTTCAGTTTCAAGGTCTGGACGGAACAGTGTTTTGTATCAAATATAATTTCGAGTTGAAACAGCCTCACTGTTTCACTTTGTCAAAAAGTGAGGCTGTTTTGACCCTGTTTCGACTGTTTCGCCATGGGGCTGGGGCTGAGTTCCCAACCCCATCTTGGGGGGATGGGAACCACAGCGAAATGGCACTGTTCCTTTCTGACTTCAGTTTCAAGGTCTGGACGGAACAGTGTTTTGTATCAAATATAATTTCGAGTTGAAACAGCCTCACTGTTTCACTTTGTCAAAAAGTGAGGCTGTTTTGACCCTGTTTCGACTGTTTCGCCATGGGGCTGGGGCTGAGTTCCCAACCCCATCTTGGGGGGATGGGAACCACATCGATGTGGGGGGCAGGAAAGCAGTCCAGCTGGGCTGACTTCCCATCCCCAGCACAAGATCTGGCAGGGGATGGAGAGGCAGGCCAGCTGGGCTGCCTCTCCATCCCCTGCACTAGATCATGTGTGGGGGGAAGGAAGACAGCCCAGCTGGGCTGCTTCTCCATTCCCTGCACTAGATCATTTGGGGGGAGGGGCGGGAAAGCAGCCCAGCTGGGCTGCTTCACTATCCCTCACACTAGATCACATGGGGGGGAAGGGAAGCAGCCCAGCTGGGATGACTTCCCATCACCAGCTCAAGATCCAGCATGGGGAAGGCAGACAGCCCAGCTGGGCTGCCTTCCCACCCCCTGCTGGATCTTGCGCTGGGGATGGGAAGTCAGCCCAGCTGGACTGACTTCCCATCCCCAGTGCTATGGTCGAAACATTTCAACTTTCAAAACGTTTTGACTAGCCTTGTTTTGTTTCAAGGCTATTTCGACAGCCTTTGTTTCATTTTGATTTTGCTGTTTTGACATTGAAACGAGTCGAAATAGTGTCAAAACGAAACGGCCATCAAAATTTCACACAGTCCTAGTTGTTACTAAATTAGCAGGAAGAACTTTCATCCATACACTGGCTCCAGGGAAGAGCTTAGATAAGATACTGTTTTTGTGAAATTCTGATAAGCGCTTGGAGAATCGGTCACTTTTACTATGTAGTGTAATACACAAGGAGATCTAGAAATTCTGTGGAGAAAATGTGCAGGCTTTCCCAAAGGTATCTCAAAAGAAATTGCTTTTGTTATTTGTGACAACATCCAGTGACAGGACACAGAGAATTCCTTTGACAGGATTTGCACATCAAGTAGTGACTCACTGCAGGAGGCCTACTCCATCCTACAGTTCTGTGTTGAGCAAATTTGGATGGTGTTCAATGAAAAGAGAAAATATGAACAGATGGGCTAATGTTGATCATTTTCCCACTAGCAAAGCAAAGCATGCTTTTTGGATGGTATTTCCCAAACTGGCTCTTGGATGATGCAACATCCTTATACTTGAAACTAAAATAAGGCACCAAAAGACAGAATACGTTTAACTGTATTAGAGCAAGCACAGAAGAATGTGACCTGTCCACCTACTTCAAATGCATCATGAGAAAACATTCACAGGAGCCAGTCCTCAGAGCAGTTGCCCACATAGGCTCAGCAAGAAAAAAAGGCTAACTTGATCGTTCCACAAGTCAGGTTCAGCTCTCCCAAATTAGTTGACCGGTTATCCACCTGTCTTCAAACTCTGAGATATTAAGTTGAGTGGTGGATATATCCACTGACATTTCTCCAACCACCATCTCATTGCTTCCCTACTCTTTGAGCAACTTCAGTAGCTAATTTGGCCAAAGAGGCCTTTGATTCTACTGCAAAACAAGTGGCATCTCCAATAAATGTATGGACAGCTTTTCTCTGCAGAAGTTAAGTGTGGAGGCTCTACCGACTCTGAGATTTCTACGTGTGTCTCATGAGTCTTATGCATCCTTCTTGTAATGAAATACTTATAAATAAACAGTGTGCGCTGATCTAGACATCTTCCAAATATGTAGTATGTTTTATCATAAGTCTCACCCTGATACATTAACTTCTTGCTTAAGAGACTAACTTGAGCACAAGCAAAAGAACCTTTGACATGATGTGAATCTAGGGATGAAAGAGCGTATGTCTACACTGCTGTGCAGTTGTGTGAATCCAGCTCATATGGAAGCTCTCTTTACACTCATATTGCAGGTCTCTCTAAACTAGCTAACTTGGGTACTGGTACTAGTCTTGTCATGGCAGCCTGGGCTTCAGTATGGGCAGTACAAGCCTTCTTAGAGCCCTGGATAGATACTTAGTGTCTGCATCCCACCCTGCTACAGCTAAATTGCTTCCAGTCACTGAGGAGTTTAGGAGCAATGCCACCTTGAATTGCACTGGAGACATTCTCAGAGCGCATAGCATTGAATCCTTTACCTTTCCTGTTGCTTCTGCTTTTGGCTTGCTTCGCTCCTCTAAGAATTCTGCAAATGCCTCAAGAGTATGTTCCCCATCATACACCACAACCTGAAAAGAACAAGTTAAAAATAGGGTAAAATATTACTAATTTTGTGCATAAAAAACATGTGAAATCAGAATACAGCAGATACAGGGATTCCTGAATTATGCAGGTTCAATAGACTTTGACTTTTGTGTTCAGATTAGAAAGTCAGAGGAGAGCCAACTAATACTAAAGCTAATTGGATCTCTTGAGGCGTGAGAAGGGAAAATAACAAATACCTCAAAGAAGGAAGTCCTTACCTTCAAACAAATAATGTCCCTTCTCTTGCATCACTAGACCTGGGTCCTGCCAACTACAGAGATTTAGAGTTCTCCCAACATCAGGGGCTATCTCACCATTTTTTAGGCCTTTCCAAAACCTGTGCCCTCTGGAAGTCTAAAGAGGATTTTAAATGTATCCTGTATCCAGAATGTAGTAGAAACTCATTTGCTTAACCCACACAAGTGTCCATTGTTATCTGAGCATATTTTAAAATTCTTGAGACCCTCAGCCTATATGAATTGGCCTGCTACTACTGAAATAAATGGAATTATGCTGCTTTACGTAAGGGGAAAATCTGCCCTGCCTGAAGTCAAAGTGCTGTATGGAAAACGTGAGTTCAAGAGAACTACACAGGCCCATATTCCAAAACATGGCACAATCCATCCAATTGAATAGGTAAGGTTTAACTCATAGCTTCACAACAGGCCTTTCAAGGCAGCATGAGAGAGACCAGGGCCTGACAGTCACGAGTCTCTACACCAGTCCCAGAACATAACAGAAGCGGGGCAGCTGCTTTGGGTACGATTAGAAGGAATTTTCTGGTCGGAAGGATTTCACCATGTTTTCTTTCATACTTTGAATTTAAAGTAACAGCCAGAAAGCTACTCTTTACCCAGAGGACCATTCTTCATATCTTTTATTCTCTAACAATAAACAATCCTAAGTAGATATTGATACAGACTGAGGAACACTCTGACCCCAACAAAATACCAGAGGTCAACTGGATATCCATCCACATGTTGGAAGTCAGATTGCATCAAGCACCGTTAAGTGCTGTCACTTTTATTGAGTGGTGTTGACAACCATCTTGGTGCTGTACAAACACTCCAGGCACATGGCTGCAGCCCAAGGTCCTTAGTGTCAAGAGAAAAGGAAGCAACAGCTGAAACAGAGTGTTGGGTGCAGACAGGTGTATTAGCTGGCAAATTAAAATGGTATGGGGATCACATTGACAGGCTTGGAGGGAGGAAAAAGGCTATTAGCAGAGTTAGGAAGGAGGTCACCTGGAGCATGAAAGAGAGAGACCAACCCAAATAGAAAGCACTGTGTGGAAGAAGGTGCACAGGTGAGGGTGGGCTTGAATAGAGTGGGACGAGCACTTTTCACTCGTGCTTTTGTCACCGTATGTAGTTGCCACCCATAACGAGAGAGAGATAAAAAACACTGAAATATTAGATGGAAGGAACAAGTATTTGTCACTATGGTCACTGTGCTATATAGTCCCTGTTCCTCTCTCTCCTCTCTGTCCGTCTATCCTCTATCAGTCAGGCACCGAGCAAGCTCCTTTGGTGCCCTGAGAAAAGGGGCAGAGCGGGGCGGGGATGCTATGGAGACCATTAATGATCTGGGAAGAAGGAGTTCGGGGTGAGGGTAGGGTTGCAGAGTGTCACCTGCCATGGTCCCAGCTCTCTGCACTCTGGCAGTAGTTGTCGTTACTGTGACTGCTGCTCTGGCAGCACAGGTGGCTCAGGGTGCTGTAGCAGGTGGACTGGCTCACCACACACTGGTTGCAGCAGCCCTGTGGTGCAGGCTCTCTGTGAACCACCCCTGGTGCCGCATTTGCCCCTTCCCCTCTCTCCCCAGTATGCTGCCTGGTGCAGGGCTGTTCCTGCTTGGCAAAGACTTCCATTCTGTCTCCCCCTCTCAGTTGGCCCTCAGGGCTGGCGCCCCTCTCCCTACCCCATAGTTATGCTATTGCTATCAGCTTAAGAACTGGGCACCATAATGCCATTTTAAGGCAAAAATGAGATGGCAGAGATAAGACAACTCTTTGGGACAAGTCCTGCATTTGTCTGTGCGTATGTGCAGTGTCTGAGACACTGGAACCTTAACCAGTGACTGGGGCCATAGGAACTAGCCCAGTTATCATCCCTATTTGCAACAGCCTTGGGTACCAACTTTTTGATCATTTTTCAGAAAGTAAAATGTGTGATTAATAAACCAATACATCTTAAAAATGCATGCAGCATAGAGCATGGCTAATGGGATGTAGCACATATACATTAAGGCTGAACACTGTACGAACAAGCAGGGCTCCAGTTCAATTCATTAGAAGCTGTGCTGGCAAAACCATTCTCAAAGAGATTAAATGAGGACATGTACAAATGTCTTAGAATTTAATTTAAATATGGGGCATCAGGAGAAAAAAAATGAAAAGCTGAGTAATGTCTTAATTATAACAGTGTCATAGAATTGAATTTTTTGGCTGCAACAACGATGTTTTTCTCTTCAATTAGATTATCTTCATGGATAGAGCAGTAAGATTATTTCTTTAATATTTTTCCCTTATGTCTCTTCTTGTAGGAGTAGTTTAAGAACCTTATGTAACATGCTGATCTATTATGTAGCATATTCTAAAAGTAATCAGCAATAGCAACAGCTTTGGAGTGTGTATTGAGAGGCATTTGAACACACTGCTGGCATAGTTTGTGGTACAGGAATGCAAAAAATCTGGTACACCTGCCTAGAAAAGAGTTTTCTAAAAGACCAGAGAATATGGCCCTTCAGGTGGTAAGACTTATCTCTTCATAACTCAAACTGCTCCAGTAACAGGATGAATGATGCAGTGGGGTGAATAAGCTTGGAGTTATTTTCCATCACACACTCTGCACAATCTAGTCTCAGAGATTAGTACCAAATCATATCTGTAGGTTCACTTTGAATTTAGGGGATCTGCAATTTCCTCTAAAAATCAGAACAACTGGAACACAGGGCAGCTCAGGTGTAGAATCGGGTCACCCAAAACTCAACCCATAGCAAGTTCATCAATCCAGACCTGGGAAGTTTCTATGCCTGTATGAGTACCTGATTTTTGTGTGGTGAGCGTGGTAAGAAAATATCTTTCCCCTTAAACTCAGATTCCTAGCAGCAGTAAGTCAGGGATGCTCAGTTTGAAATATGGACGGGCAAGGACCACAATTTTCTTCTCACATAGGTCGTGGAATGAGGTGGGCCACCCAGGCTATGGCCCAACCAACTTTTAGCAAGTTAATTTAGCTAGCTATGCAATTTAAAAAATAGCTATACAGTTTTAACCAGAACGCATTTATGGGTTATATAAATTAACATGCTAAAAATTGATCGGGCCATGGCCCAGGTGGCCCACTCCGTTCCATGGCCTGTCTTCTTGCTTCACCAGAGCTCTTCTCTCACTTATTTGGAGACCCTCTCACTGAAGGTTTCTCACCTGGCTATCCGATCCAGCAGGAAAGAGTCTAAAGAATGGATAGCGATCTAGCATAATTAACTGGATGTCATTTGCTGTGAAGTCTACTTTGGCAATGATTATGTCTTTGCGATTTTCATACTCCTCAGCCAGCTCATCCCAGATTGGGAGGAGTTTCCTGCACTCACGGGACCAGGGTGCATCTGTAAAAGAAAAACAGATGTTCATAAATCTGGTATCATAACTTACTCTGTAACAGTCACAGAAATGCAGAAAGCTACAGGTGCAAGGTTTACCCTCCCCAACCAGAAACAACGGGGCAAATCTGAAAGCACGGTGAAGTGCATTAGAGTTTGACAGAGCGAAAAGCAAGAGGACCACAGCAACTTTCTCCCTCAGGGTTGAAGTAGCCTTGCAGCTTTCTTACACCCAGACACATCCATGTCCTACTTCTGCTGCAATGCTTTACCATCCCACCATTTCAGAAGGAGGAAGTTTGCAATTAAAACCCAAGTCTGGGTCATACTGTGTGACTGGCATTTGTTTCTGTAAAGAGCCAAATGCAAACTTCAGGGTTATTTCATTGGGAGTTCTTTGGCTTCAGTGGGTCTAGGATTTCACCCTGATCTAAACATCCCCCCACCCCTCCCCCATATTGGGGAAGAAGGTGGGTTCAACTTCTAGATCCAAATTTGTAGGTAGGGCACCTCTACTTAGCATTTAAAGATGTACAGGAATCTCAGTGCACTCAGTGTCAAACCTTATGTGAACTTTTCAAATCTCCCTGATCTGCAGAACCAGACTGATTAATACACTGAGAAATGGCTTTGCTATGAGCTCCCTGTTATTAGTCTGGCAAAATCTATCATTTTGGCATTTCCATTTCTGATCTTGGGTACAACCAGAAAGTGAATAAGCAGCAAAAAAAGTTGCTGATCAGAAACAAAAGAGGGACATTAACTGAATTTGTCTAAGGCTCTATGGCAAAACCCTTGCAAAATCAGTGGATCATGTAAAATTTCCTCCAGCTGCAGTTGACTTCCACTGTATCAAAATTGAAACCTGAAAATGAGCCCCTTGCAACCTTGAATTCAAAACTGTTATAAGTTTAGCTCCAAGGTGCTGAGTATAAAGGCAAGTAAGTTAGCAGCTGGGTTCTCAGATTCTGGTTTTGTTCATCTCTATTTTATTTGCAACCATTTACCCTGCCCTAGTTTCCTTTTCTAAACAAATAGTTCAGCAGTGATGGCCAAACATTTTTGGATGGGTTTTAATGTACTTAAAACTGCTGATCATAATACTGCTGAATCAACCCATTCATAATAAAAACAAATACACAGGGGCCTAACAAGCCATCCTGTGACTTTGCTAGAGAGGATGACATGGATTACTGAGATTGTCAAAGGCAAGTCTTTTATCAGTTCAGTAATGAAATACTACTTACAAAACGTATCTCTGGAAGCTGCAAAGCAGCATACACAAGGAAAGAGAGGCAATAGAATACACAATGCTCCATGTATTTGTCTTGCTTTCTGACTTAGATTATGTAAATCAGGGAAGGCTGTGTGGAAGGATGTCTTTCATATATCCAATTAAAAGTCAAAATAGACGTTCCTGTTTCAGGGAATGTGCCACAAAATGTATACCTGGAAGCAGAGCAAGTCGGAAAACCCTAGCAATCCAGTATGACTTCTGACACATTGTCGCTTAGTCACATCTACATGAGATGATCCTGCACAGTAGCAATGAGCTACTGCTCAGTAGCTGATTGCTACTGCACAGTAGTGTTGGGGGGCACTAACTGCGACATGACACTACGGCACAGTAGCAATGAACTACTGTGCAGTACCATCAAAAAATGGTGCAAGGACGTTACTGCACAGTAATGCTGGTTACTGCACAGTCATTCAGTACTTGGTTACGCAAGTACTAAATGACTTCACACTGCACAGTAACAGTTCCTCAATCTGCTGCTCATGTAGATGCGGCCAATCCTCTCCAAGGATTGTCACCTTGTTGTGGTGGAGATGCTTGCGTGTTCCAATGACCCCGAGAGCGATGCTGTCTGCAGCTCATGCTCCTGGTAGGGCCACCCATGGCGGTAAGGTCGAGGGGGAGGTTCCAGACAAAGAACGATCCAAGAAGTCCTCAACAGCAGCGCAGGTAGAGGAAGGCTGTGGCTCCAATGGCTGTGAAGGTGGAAGAAGGCTGCAATGGAGAAGTGGCCCCAGTTGTTGTGGTTCGCCATGTCACTGAATCCAGCCACCAACTGCCAAGGCCATGTGGACCTGTCTGCATACCAAAGTCCCCACGCTAAATATGCCATGCGCTGGCTTCTGTCAGGTCCAAAAGCCCTGTGGCAATGGAAGATTGGCAGTAGGAGCAGGGCTGTGATACCTGGAGGCCCCCAGCCAAGAATCTGTACACAGGTGGCGGATGTGCGATGGTCGTCAGGTACCTGTGTCTATGGCGTGTCCTTTGGCAGCTGTATCCACGACTCAGCAGCCCTTTTTAGGATACCCTCTGTTCACCCCAATGGAGAGGGGGCTAGAAAAGGTGCCCCCAAAATAGGATGTCCTATCTCTCCTGGGTGGGAAACCACACCCAGCAGGATCACCATTCCTGTGGTCAAAATAAGAAAAAGCTAAACTTTGGAACCTGGAATGTGAGAACGCTCATCAACAGCCCAAAGAGCAATCGCCTGGAAAGACAAACTGCCATTGTAGCTCAGGAGTTTGGAAGGCATAATATCGACATCACTACTCTCAGTGAAACACAGCTCACTGGGTTTCAAAGTCATTCTCCTGGGTGACTTCAACGCCCGGGCTGGACGTGACCACAAAATCTGGAGTGGAACTATCAGCAAGAATGGCGTGAGGAAGGCCAATGCCAACAGTATCTTGCTCCTGACCAAATGCACCCAACATGGCCTGATCATGATGAACACTATCTTCCACCAGAAAGACCAGCTTAAGACCATGTGGAGGCATCTGAGGTCGGAGCACTGGCACCTCTTGGACTACATCATTGCCTGAGGTAGAGACCTGAGGGATGTGCTCGTCACAAGGGCCATGAAGGAAGCTGAAGACTGCTGGATGGACCACTGACTTGCGCACTTGGTGATGAACACCGGATCACCAAGACACCGGAAGACCCAGAAGGCTGGCTGGAGATGGCTGAACATCGCAGCTCTGAAGGACCCTGGACAGTGGGAGGAGTTCCAGGCCCAGTTGTATAGTGCACTGGAGCAAGTCCCTACTGCTGATGACATCTCCATCCAGGCACACTGGGAGCAACTCAAGTCTGCTGTCCAAGACGCCTGCACCCAGACTATTGGGTTACTGTGCGGTCCCAGCGGCGCTCAGGTTGTTTCTGACCCTACTGTGCCGTAGCCTGTGCAGTAGCATTGGCATCACAGTTCATGCCCGCTGACGCTATGTCACCATAGCAATGATCTATGTTGCCATAGCGTGTTGCTACAGTGGAGAAGCATCTCGTGTAGATGCACCCTTAATGTACAGCATGTGGTTTGATGCACAACAACAAGCTGTCACTTTCACATTAAATCAATCGTGTTAAAACAGTTTGATCTCTGAACAACATAGAGTGATACTCACAGAACATCACAAACACATTCTTTGTCTTATTAAAGGCAACCTGATTGAAATTCTTCCCTACGAGCACCTTGACAGGATTCTTGTCCCAGTCTTCTGGAATCTCCTCACTAGACACATGTTGCTGATCAGAAACAAAAGCACATATGTGAAGCAGCTATATTTCCATTCAGGTTAATAAGAGTCTAGTTGACACGCGTCCACATGTTGTGTACCTTCTTATAATACTGGGAATCACTTGCTTCATGCCATGTGCAGCCAAGCACAGGTTATTTGGAAGTTGCGTCCTGGAATCTGGTTGCATGACAGATAATAACTAGAGTGCTACAGAGGGTGCATGTTATTGCTTAACTCTCCTTCCCCTCCACGTGGCTTCTGCACCCCACTGTATGTGAGCTGGACCCTTATTTTTTTCCTGCTGCACCATGCAGCAGCAGACTCTTTAGGGTCAGTTCTGGAGCACCATTCAAAATCTGCTGTGCATGGAGAAGAGAAACCAGATCCATAAAATGTTAAGTCTGGTAGGAATCTATTCCTTAGATCTCAAACTCTCTCTCTCTTTGGTGACAGGCTGGGCACTTAATAGCTCTCCCCACAATCTCAGAGTTCTTTATTAGTATCCATTAAGCTTTATACCACCCTATTTGAGCAGGAAAATATTATCCCCCATGCACAAAATTCTGGAAAAATTGAGAAACAGTAAGTTTAGTGCCCTTATATTCAAAATACCCTAAATGCCAGTCAAAGTTAACTGGAATGAGATGTTCTCATCATCCTCCAAATCATGTAATAAGAGACTCTACCAAACACCAGCTGTAAGAAGAAGGACAGTACATGTGGCATATAAATGACACTACCTTTGTTTGTAATATACAACAGTTTTAAGCTGGTATATGTTGAAGAAGATGCCTACCTTTGCTTTTCCAGCTAGATAGCTCTGGCAAAAGCTTCTTAGGTTCTCCACTGTCACCTCATCTGCAGGCATTTTGTACCTTGCATCACTCGTCAGGTTTAAGATCCGCACGGCGGGGACATCTACCTCAGTGATGCGAAAATACTCAAAAACACGCCCGTTTCTGGTTTCATTAGTATCCACCAAGATGAACATGATCTGAAAAACAAAGCAAACAGCCAAATCTCCAGCCAAGCATGAGATTTGTACTGAATCTGAAGGGTTTGGAGTTTTCAAGGGTTAAAGGAGTTCAGCCTCCAGACCCTGGTTTAGGCAGGATAAAGTTACAGGCCAGCCTTGAAGCTTGGAACCCAGAGACAAACTTCCCAGGTCTGGTGAGCCTCAGAATCCAAGTTTATCTGCAGCTGGAACAAACCAGCACTTCGTGAACCTTTCCATGCCCTGGCTCTGAGTTCAGAGGTGTTAACAAAATCCTAAACCAAGCAAGTTTGGCCTTTGGCTGCATCCATTTCACATTGTGCTGCTAAAGCTCTGGTAATGTTTGGCTTTATATTGCTTCCTTCCATGCCAATGTACAGTAACTAGATTTACTAGCCCTGCTGAATACTTACTGCTTTCCCTAGCCCTAGAGTACATAACTTAATAGTACAAAACAGCTAAAATATTCATAATCCAGATGTCTTTATCAATAGTAGAATTGGCTGCAGGTGGTTTTTACCACCAAATGAACTCTACTTCTGTAGCACTTGGTGTCTGTGGAGCAGTAGCAGCAACCACATATAACAGATGGTGAAGATAGCTAGAAAATGTGTGTGCAATAGGGCTGTGCAAAATGAGCCCTATTCGATTCAAATTCAGATTTGGCTCAAATCAGGGATGGTAATTCGATCCGTTGATTCAGATCACTGTCCTAATTTGATTCGGCCGAATCTGAAGATCCAATCCTGATTCGGTGCATCAGCAATTTGGACACAGGCTCAACTTTAAATATTTTTTTCTACGTACCTTGAGGTAGCAGGCACGACTCATGATTGCTGCAGTGCTGGGGCAGATGAGCATCCCACAGCAGTGCGGACGGCTCTCCAGCGTGCTCAGCAGCAAACCCGGAAGTGGACCAGAAGTAGTTCTGGCCCACTTCTGGGTCTGCCAGGGATCATGCTGCCTCCCCCACGCCCCCCGTGCCCTCCTGGCTTCTGATCCACTTCCAGGTCGGCTGCCGGGCGTGCTGGGGGAGTACCCTGTGCTTCTGTGGGACACTGCGTCTGCCCCAGCACCACAGCGTTCAGAGCCCCTGCTACCTAGAGGTATGTAGGAAAATCATTTAAAGCTGTGTCTATGTCTGAATCACCAAATCTGTCTGAATCTCTCCAAATCGATTCAGAGAGATTAAAGGGTCCTCTCATTCAATTCAAATTCGAAGATCCAGCCAGCGAATTGGGCCGAATTGCTGCCGAATAGAATCAGGGACCGAAGCTTCACACAGCCCTAGTGTGCAAACCCTCTTTGGTGTCAGTAACACTGTCGTGCAGACTGTTTGCAAAACCCTCTGAGTCAGAGCCACATTTCCAGAATGGAAATTCCCCGATGGTGCTTTCAGGTGGTAACAGAGACAAGTGAGCTTTACTACATTTTTCTTGACAAGAAGTCGCTCTTAGCAAATCACATTATACACACATGCATGTGCACACATGCACATGCACGCAGATATAAAATTAGATTAGGCTTAATAGCAACGGTCAGAGATAGGTTCACTTGGAATGCTGCAGGTGTTTATGCTTTAAAGCAAGGGTGCTCAACCCCCAGCCTGCTGGCCAGATCCAGCCACTGTCATCTTGTCATCCAGCCTGCAGGGCTCCCCATGGGCACTGCCCCCCTGATGTCAAATTTTCGGACCCGGGGGGGGCCACCAGGTGGATAATGTGGTCCTGTGCATTAAATTGGGTGTGCAGGGTGGTGCAGTGCCTGATCTTTGTGTCACAGGGCGATCGGGCCCAATCCTGGCATGGGAGGCCAGATCCCAGCATGTTGGGTCAGGTGGGGGAGGTGCAGGCTCCCAAGATCCAATCCTGGCACACGGGCCTGGGCAGGGGCAGCACAAGGCTCCAGGCCCTGATCCTGACACGGAGGGGGGTGATACAGGGCTTAATACAGGTATGCAGATCCAGGTAGAGGTCACATGGGGCTTGGTCTTGTCCCACAGGGCCTGATCCAGCTCACAGACCATTCCTGTGCCACACATCTGGCCTACAGGACCAAAAGTGAGCACCACTGCTTCAAAGCATCACTCTTCACTGGGATTTATTCCCAATTCCATTTTCCCAAACTATTGTGGTTGAGGATTCCACCTGATAGTCCTTGGGACTATATAAAGTGGTTTGGGAGGATACCAGACAGACCCATAGCAATATTTTCCTACCAGTAACAACATCAAACATTTTTACATTGATCTGAGAACTGGCATTTGCAGAATTGGGCTCTATGATAACACACCTTTCCTCGAAATTCCACAGCAGCAGACTCATAATTTTCATAAGTCTTGTTGAATGTCTCCGAGTTCTTCGGGGTGAACAGCAGGATGTGATTTTCAACAGGGACATCAAAAATCTTCACAGAAGTCTGGAAAACAAAAGGCTTAAGCATCTGTTCTGTTCCTGGTAAGCAGAAAAATGAATCAGACATTAACAGTAGCCATGCCACATAGTTCTGGTTTTGCATATTTTGCTTTGCATGCCTTCGACAGTTCTCAGTCATTTTCATCACCCTTGGTTTCTTTTCATTGCCTGCAAGGGAGACAAGATCAGCAGCTGCTAAGTGTTTTTCCTGTTCAAGGAAAAATCTCATCATTATTCATTGATTTCAAGGCCAGAAGGAACCATTACGATCTTCCAGTCTGACTACCTGCATAACACGGGGCAGAGAATTAATGCTGGCAAATTAATGATTTGACCCGAATCAGGGACAGTGATTCAATTAATTGATTCAGATCACTGTCCCTGATTTGATTCGGCCGAATCCAAATCTGAAGATTCAATGCTGACTCAGAGAATCAGCAATTCAGACACAGACACAGCTTTAAAAGTTTCTTCTACATAGCTCGAGGTACCAGCTTGTAAATGCTGCGATGCTGGGGCGCACGGAGCATCCCACAGGAGTGTGGAGGGAGCCACAGGGGGACCCCAGGTGCCCCCCCAAACCCAGGAGGCACCAGTAGCAGAGTTAGGGGACAAGGGGGGCCCCCAGCGCGCTTCCCAGCAGACCTGAAGTGGACTGGAAGTGCTTCTGGTCCACTTCCGGGTCTGCTGCCAAGTGCACTGGGGAGTCCCCCACACTCCTGTGGGACACTCCATGTGCCCCGGCATCACAGCGATCATAAGCCCCTCCAACCTAGACGTATGTAGAAAAATCATTTAAAGCTGTGTCTACGTCTGAATCTCCAAATCTTTCTGAATCTCTCCGAATCGATTCAGAGAGATTAAAATGTCCTCTGATTCAATTCGGATTTGGAGATTCAGCCATTGAATCAGGCCAAATCTCTGCCAAATTAAATCAGGGACCAAAGCTTTGCACAGCCCTATTATCTACACAGGCTGGTAGGGCTAACGTATTTAAGTTCAGTCAAAGGGTGGGCAGCAGTAATAGTTCTCCTTAGCCTGAAATCTAAAATAGGTTTTGACTTATAAATATCTGATCCTGCCTCCAACTGTTTATCAAACTGGTAGTGCAATGACTCCCTAGTCCTAGGAGACGTGGTTGTGTGGTTGGTGGTGATTGTCAGTGGGAATGAAGAAGGGATTGGTCACCCATTCATGTTGAGTTAGGAGGTCATTTCAGATAAGGTTGCCCTATGTGCTTTAGCAATTCATAGGACGCCTCATGATGGAGGTTCATAGTCTGAGTTCATCAGGAAAGGCGTCAATAGGACAGCATTGTGGGATGTATTTATTGTGCTGACAAAACCAAAGGAAAATGTTGTACTGTCAGGTTATAGCCCTATAAACAGGAGTGGCAGGAACAGTGTGTTTCGATCTGAATCAAGAATCCAGAGCCACCTACTCTGCATGGAAACACGTCCCTGAGTTGCAGCAGAAGCTGTTGATCCCAGATCAGCCTCATCATCAGCCATCTTCAGACCCACAGATAAAGCAATCATAGAAGACAATCATCCTCAGCAGTGAGGGATTGCCAACATATATGTGAATTTTTGATGCTCTGGTGTAGGTGGTCGTGTATCCATTACAGCTCTGTTTATTGCATGAGTCCCTCTGTTTATTTGCTGGCGTGAGCAGTGCTTCCAGGCAAGGAAAGAGAGCGAAGTCTCTCGTGCACACACGCACACAAACCCCTCTCAAAGATTTTTACAGTTGTTCTTTCTTTGCCATTTTCCTAATTCAACACAGTGCATAGAAAAGCATAACAATTAAATCTGTATCAAAGCATACTGATATGACCTGTTCCAATGGAGCTGGTACATCTGCACAATCCTGTAACAATCCAAGTGTAGCAAAACTACTTCAACTTTAACCCACTTTCATTCAGGGTCAAAGTTCAGGAAGATTTAGCTTTTATTTTGTATCATTGCAGGATCATGAAGATGGAACAGTTAGATCAGCTGCTGTGTGCTCCTGAACAGCAGTCCAAAGCAGCTGAAATATATATTTGCTCCTACCCCTGAAAGTCACTCTGTGTGAAAGAATGGGAAGTACTGTACATGGAAATCCAGTTAACCATAAGTATTACGGTTTTTTACACTATTTCTCACTCTTTCACATATTTTCATAACTCAGGAAAACTTTCTTGACCAAAGATATACATGCCTTAGCTATCTACTGGCTCTGGAAGTCTAGTAGGCTAGAACAGTATATGAAAGAGATGATTTTTCAAGGAATCTCCTTCTGTAGGTCACTGCCAGGGCTTGCTTTCTTCCACCACATTTTTTGATTCAGTAAAGTACACATACCTCAAGATTATACTCTATGACCAAATCCATGGTAAAGGTTTTGATTAATCTGGTAAGTTCCACTTTGTTCTGCTTGCTGTCTTCAAACACTTCATTATGTACCGGTTTTCCCTTGAAGGGTTAAAAGTAAAGGGGACAGCTTTAAAAACATTATCAATGACTGGTAGCAAAAACACTCTTTTCATTTAAGCAATTTATTGTTCTAGAATTTGCTTTTTATTATCAACAGTAGGTAACATTTCATAACTCTTTTAAAATAATGTCACAGCTAGAGTAGTGAAGACGGTTGCTGCTACTTTTCAAGACAAAACTGACAGATTCAATTTGCTCTTTTATGTCAATACTCTTAATACACTGTCTAAATGTTATAAATTTTCATGTAAGAGTGTTTCAGTACTTAGCCACAAAGAAATGTCACGTGAGCCTTTACTCTGAGTGTCCTTGGCCTGGTTGCTGTGTTTGGCTGCTATTGCTATATAGCTTTGTTGCTGAGCCCTTCTCAACAGCATTTGAGGAGAAAAAAAAAGACCTCTAGACAAAAGTGATGTGATACAGGAGTGATAAGCATCTGCAAAACTGGAATTCAGCAGATGTCATCAGTACTCAGTGAATCAGGAAAGCAGGTCACAGTTGATTTAGGTACCTAAATAACAGATTAGGAAGCCTGAATGAAAGCCACCCAGGTTTTGTGATGTCAGCCTGAGACTTCAGTTGTCCACAGGGTGCTGTTTGCTTCAGACTGTATTTACAGGAAGGTAACACCAACAGTCTCTTAACTATAAAAATTCCTGTCGGAGAATTCTTCTACTTTATATGCTACCTCATTGCCTCCCGCTCATCCATGGGCTCTTATCACAACCTGTTGTATCCCAGCCCATTATGTGTGACTCCTACCTTTCTGAATACAACAGCAGTGTCCTTTCGGATGCCATAGCTAGCAAACACCTCTTCAGTGGCCGTCACTCCAAAAGGCAGCTCTGGCACATCTCTTGCAGTCTCATAGAAAATTTCCACTGCTCCTCCATGAAGTTCCTGGTCACAAAAGCAGTGGTTTATAAACATCCCTCTTTGCACTTACATAGGCAGGAGTGAGGACCCATCCTGGGCCGTGAGGTGCAGGAGAGAGAATAAAGACCCAAAGATGGCTATGGCAGCTTTCACCTCTCAGAGGGGTAGATCTCCAGAATAGAAGAGATCTGCAGGGAGTGCGAAGCAACAACGAGCTGTGTTACCTTTTCCACACATTGGGAAAGATACAGGGACAAGGTAGCACTCCCTGGTGTCCATCTCCATCCTGTCCCACTGTCAACATAGGCCCTCCTACTCTTCTGCCCCTACCTGGCAGATCTTGACCTTGCAAAGGCCTCTCCTAGTGGGGAAGAGGCCACCATAGGGACTGACTAATAGGGCTATGTGAAGCTTCAGTCCCTGATTCGATATGGCAGAAATTCAGCCCGATATGGTGGCCAAATCTCTGTATCCATATTAAATCAGAAGACCCTTTAATCTCTCTGAATCGAATCAGAGCCCTCCGAATCAATTCAGAGAGATTCGGAAAGATTCAGAGATTTGGACATAGAAACAGCTTCAGATATTTTTTCTATAGTAGGGGCTTGTTATCGCTGTGATGCAGGGAAACATAGTGTGTCCCACAGGAGAGCAGAGGGGTCCCCAGCGCACTTGGCAGCAGACGCAGAAGTGGACCAGAAGTACTTCTAGTCTAGTTCCAGGTCCACTGGAGAGTGCGCTGGGGGGGCCCCCTGAATCCCCTGGCTTAGCAACTGGTGCCTCCTGGGTCGGGGGGGGGGAACCCAGGGTCTCCTTGTAGCTGATTTCTGAGTCTGGGGGTGCAGAGGGGGGGGCCCAGCACGCTCCCCTGCAGACCCAGAAGTGGATCAGAAGTACTTCTGATCCACTTCCAGGTTCACTGCCAAGCACATGGAGGGCGCCCGCACTCCTGTGGGACGCTTCATGCTCCCCAGCATCACAGCTATCATGAGCCACACCTGCTACCTCAAGGTATGTAGAAAAAACTTTTAAAGCTGTGTCTGTGTCCAAATCGCTGATTCTCCGAATCAGCATCGAATCTTCAGATTTGGATTCAGCCAAATCGAATCAGGGACAGTGATCCGAATCAACTAATCGAATCACTGTCCCTGATTCGGGCCGAATCCAAATTGAATAGGGTCTGCTTCGCACACCCCTACTGACTAATGATACAAAGCATCCCTTCTTTGCAGTGGATGAGAGAGGAAGGATCTCTGTTTGAGGGAGGTTACACCCCATGATGTTTCTGAATTGTTTCGCCTATGTTAGTGGGTCTCATCTTTTGCAGACTCAAGGCTCCCCTCAGAAAATGCCCCCTCCCCTGCCTACTGCCTAATAGAGCAATTCTTCTGTTGCAAAAGACCACAGCAGGTCAGAGTGCTTTTAACACTATGGATTCATATTCAAAATCGCTGGGTGTATTTTGTGAATCTTGTTTGTATACCTAACAGTGCTAACATTGCATGGCACCCTGAAGCATCCTTGAAAGGATCTCAAGGCACCCCAGGGTGACACGGTACCCTGGCCGAGAATCACTGGCCTGTGTGATACTTTAATTGGAAGTTCTTCAAGGCAGGGGCCTTGTCTTCTCTTAAGTCTCTCAAATACTCAGCATGCTGTCGACCCCAAATTAACAGTAAATAACCATAATGAAAGGCAACAGCTCTTGAGACTTTGATTTAATCAGAGCAGTATTTTATGCTAAATGAATAGTAATTTATATGCTGAGACCTCCTGACACATTCTGGCAGTCACATTCAGTAAGCAATCTGTGACTAATAGAAGGCCAAATCCAGCTCTTTATTTATTTAGACAGTGTTTTATTGGCTTCCACCTGCTATATTTCTGACATGTCCTAACTCATGCTGATGATCATCTATAGTCATTTCAGTCTCCAAATGCATTCACAAATCCCAGTCTAACAAGTCTGCAGGCACTAACTGCTATCAGCTCAGTTCAAGACACTCCAGTTACACTAATAAACTGGGCCAGATTATGAGCCTTTTGCTGCACCAAGCAGTGCCTTCCTTCACAAATGATTTCAAGAGGGCTACTTGGAACAAAATTCTATTCAGGGTGATCATTTTCACATTCTGGCCCATTACCTTTAATGTGTACCCTGCCTCTGCCACTGTGGCAGCAACATGTTATTGGACAGCAAATGGCCCCATTGATAAAAGTTAGGCTCTGGGTTATAGCACATTATAGTAATAACATTTTAGACATCATAAGATCGAAAATGTGCTCAGATGGCCCAGTGATAGGGGAATTCAAGACAGACGCTGAAGAATAAGGAGCTGCTTAGAAAAAATAGGAATATTGGCTCTGTGGCAATGTGATTGGGCTTTACCATTACACAGGAAGGAGATTCTGTACTATTGTACAATGTGCAACAGCAACTCACACTATCCCACACTAAACATTTACTTTGCAATGCTGCCTACTACTTAAATATATTAGTACCAAAACCTGCAGTTCTCAATCAGTCCTAGCAACCACAGGGAGTTCACCTGAGTGAAGATTGCAGGATTTGTCCCTACACAGTGGGCACATCTACATGTAAAATTAATGATCAGAAAGCTTACTGCGCAGTAAACTTTCTTTGAGTGCATGCCTATGTGTGCACCCATTAGGAGCAATTTTGCTCCTGAGAGGAACAGTTCAGGCCTGCCCTGCTCTGTTAGCATACAACAGCCAGGGAGGTCTCTAGGTTCCCTTAGGTGCCAACCTCAGGCTGGCAGGTGACATTGGTGTCAGACCTAGGCTTCAGGTGATGGGGGAGAGCTGTTCTGTCTCCCGGGCAACTTAAATAACAGTAGCAGTTTTCTCATACGGTACAAGCTAAATCTGTAGCTAGTGCAAATTTCACAGTAATCAGATTCCAAAGTCATGGAGCTATTGTTTAAACCAAGAGTAGGAAAACCAAAAATGTATCCCAATGCAATCGATTATGGTTACAGACTTTCTGAAATGCACACCAACTTTTCAGTAGCACCTCAAAACCTGAGCCACTAATTGTTCATGCTACGGTTTCATAAACGCAAGAATACAGAACTTTAGAAAAGGATTTCTTAAATAGTTAGCACCAGATCTGTTGTGTAGATAGCACCAGCAATGACATACGCTGCATTGACAGAAAAGAAGAGGGATGGGCTGAGGAGAAGTAGGACTCCTGCACTTCCCTTTCCACAAGTCAGCAACTGCCAGGTTGTGCAGTAAGGTGTGTGCTCTCAAAGGACATAACAAATTTTGCTCTAGCTTGGGCTGTACAAGAACTGCTTCAGTGCCATTAGGAGCTCCGGCTGAAGCAGTTGGGGTCCATGTACATTCATGCATCTACACTTCCTGCATAACTCCAAGTAGTTGCACATAGTTTCATAGTTGTTAGGGGCTGGAAGGGACCTTACAGACTGAGTGTAAACAGTACATGCAAAATAAACTAGAAAACTGCAGATCCAGTTTCTGAGGTTGACTTTAGGCCCATTGTAAAATTGGTCCTTGGAGACAATGCCCCTTGGTCCAATCAGCTTTTGACTTTCCCACTGAATTACCTTAAAAAAGCCAATCACTGCCAACTCCTCCGCCTCTATAATTGCTTCAGTCTGATCGGTGCTGTTGATGTGCACAGTGCTGGGTCCTAGTCTTCTTTTCACCCATGTGATAAAAGCTGAGGCCTCTCTGACTCCTTTGGAATGAGGAAAGAATTAAAGTGACCGTTAGGGAGAATTACAAATAAAGTGTCCCTTTTCAAAACAGTAAAGATGACAAGAAGTGCCAGTACAACAGGGTTCTGAGTGAAATTAAGCTGGTTTGGACAGCGGACAGCCCAAGGTTTCAGAGTGGCAGATAACTCAAGGTGGGACTCCTGTCATCAAAGGAGTCATGACTCCTGTCATCAAAATTCAGATCTAGATCCAAGTCACTGGTGCAGACATGAAATGTTGCTGACCCTTGAAGATCTGTAGTGTGTGGGTCCTCACTTGCTTTCTGAGCTTTCTACAAATGAGAGTTGGGCACATTGTCAGTTAATGCTCTAATAACAGATTTTTGTGGATGTTTTGAAGCAAGGGCTCTCAACCAAGTAGGCAAATGTGTTCTGCAGAGCTCTGTGCAATAAACATGAGAATCTTAGGCATCACAGGCTATAGTGAAATATCAACCTGTGGTTTAATCCAAAATGATTTCAAACCAATTCCACAGATTATTGAACTGTCTATTCAGTTAAATTAGGTGTCAGGTTTGTTCCCCCCTCTACTGCTGAAGAGATCTGAGAGGTGCCGAGACACATTAAAAAGTCTCTGCAGTTTGCACATGAGACTTACAGCCTAAATCATCAAGAATATCCCTTAGTTCTGCAAGTTTCCATTTTCTGAGGTATCCAATTCAGTGTTGTGAGCTTGTGATTTTATTGGAAGTCTCATGATAGCTGGGAGTTTTTCTTAAACCTTTACATCGTGGAAGCAAGTGATAATGCAGAAACTACAGCTTACTTTTGAAAAAGGTTTCTAACCTTTATATTTTTAGAAGAAGGCTTGAAAATGCAAGCAATGCAAGCTCAAAGTGGACTAAAGCAGGGGAAAATTATTTTGACTTTCCGAATGTAATATTTTTCTAAGAAGACAGCACATATTTATGCAGAGGGGTCTAGTAAGGGGTTAATCAGGACTGAACATGAAAAGGCAGCACCAGGCTAGTAGTGAGCTGCACACCGTGCTGTGTTGTGATCTTGCTGTACATTACAAGCAGCTTATCAAAGATTCACAGCCTGAAACTCTGCATTTTATCAGTGTAGCAAGATCAAAATTCAGGACTGTTCAATTCAGTTTAATACCATGAAGACATTTTTGCAGCGACTGATTCAAAATGCTATTGTTTTAAAGGCATGACAGATTTTGATGTGCCCTGGAGAGGCCTCAAATGCAAAGCAGCTGAGCAATATCTAGTGGTCACACAATGTTCAAACTCTGAAGGTTCAAGCTCTTACGTTCCATCTATATGGTAAGCAATGCAAACCTCAGCACATTTTGCATCAGGTTAATCTTTGCCTTGGTTTGCCCTATATGGTTTTGCACATAGTGCAATGGTTCTCAACCTTTTTAGACTGGAGGAACCCTTGCAAAACTGCCAGCTCTTACTTTTCAATTGGTTTTTGACTACAGGAAAATAATATGGCAGTTTTTCAGTTGCAAAGAACTCAGAAAGACCTCAACAGGTCATAATGTTTTTAACATGATACATTCCTACTTGAAAGCTTTGGGTTTACCGTGTGATTCATGTTTGCACACCTAACTGTGCTAACATTACAGGGCACCCTTGAAAGGATCTCAAGGCACCGTGGTTGAGAATCACTGATGTTGTGTCTCTGAGACAAATCCTATTGCACTGATGTAAATGGTCCTAATGAAATCACTGGGTTTGTCTCTCACTCTTGCACCATCAGGATGACTGTTCAAAAAATTCTCTTTCATCAAATATTTCAGGGGACTTTCAGGGTTTAAACCTTGCCTGCAAACAGCATTGCCAGTGTATTTATGTAATAACTCACTGGAGAGTCATAGTCCCTTTTTCAGCTGGCTAGTCTGAGTGATGTAAGAAGCTATAACCCTTCAAGGAGAACATGTATTGGACTTCAAGCATTCTGCTCATCCTGAGCGAATGGCTTACCAATCAACAGAATGCATTTTTAATCATTGTGTGTGCTGTGAATGATTTGCCAATTTTTTTATCAGATATCTTTGTGTCACTGCATATTTCACAAGAGTTAACAATAGATAATCAATTCGTTGCTACTCATTAACACACCATACCTAATCAGCAGATCTGCTCCAAATAGAGACTCTACGCATGTTATTGGGTCACTCAGTGTTCACCGTCTCTCAATAACATGCAGAGGAAATGATTTTAGAAGTGTAAAAGATGCTTTCCCACCAGCCCTACCCTGCAGTGAAGACTTTAGATGCGTTCTTAACATCTGTAACCAGAATTCAGTAGGCCAGATTTTGCCCTCAGTTGATGCTTGTGTAGTCTCTGTTGTTTATGCAAGTAGAGCAGATTGAAGAGCAGTAAAAAATGCTAGAGCTGATGGACAAGAAGGGATACAATGAGAATACAGGAGAAGCACTGACATCCCAGGCAGCGGCTGATGTATAGAAGCTCTGAAATTAGACTGTGTGCCTCTGGCCTTGGGAGCTGAACTTTTAGGCTCCCATTTGTAAAAGCACTTGGCCAATCTGTTTCTTTCCAACTGCAAGAACACACACTTGCCCAGGCCACTCACCTCATCTTCAGGAGAACATCTTTTTAGACAAAGATTATTACTTGCACATATTGGTAATGGAGCAAAAACTCTTCAAGCCTGGAATTTTAGGATTGTGCAGCTCGGTCTTATTCTGAATGCAGAGGGATGCAGATCAAACACTGTAGTCTTTATTTAATAGATTAATATATACTTTAAAATTATCCCATTGAATTTCTGGGCCAGATGAGAGCTCCCTCTAGTGGCTAATGTGCCAGTTGCACCTTTTCTTCTTTCATATATTGTATCTATACAACCCAACAGATTAACAATTTAAAATCAATAAAAGAATTCTCTCCAGACCATAATGTATAATCTTTACTCCATAAAATGTACTCACACAATGTGTGGAATTTGTTGTGGATTTTTAGGGGTATTACACAGGCTCAGATTAATTACTAAATACTCAGATTAAAAGCGTAATCTGAGTCAAATTCTCTGCTGGCTAACTCTGTACTCAAGTTTATTGTAGAAGGCATAGCTGTTCACTGGATTTAAAGTTATATCAGCAGAGAATTTAGTTCACTATGTAAATTATGAATCAGAGAGGAGCATTTGGCAGAAAAGAGTGAGGTGAGCTCAAATCCAATTTATTTTGCATTAAATTCCTATGTGTAGAAATACTGATATGCAGATACAGGTATACATATAACGTTAAAGACAGAATCCATGTAATCTCTCATATGTTCTTTATTATTCTGTCCACTCAGACATCCAATGGTTCTTTACCACCCATCATATAACAGATATCAGACTCCTTTATTAGTACCAAAAACACTTTACCTTTACAATCGATGGGATTTTTCCTGTCGCCATTCACAAAAAATTTCACAGTTGGAAATTCTTGGATATTGAATTCTTTCTTCAGATCTTTCTGGTCTGAGACATCAACTTTTCCAAATCTGACGTTAGGGATCTCTTTTTTAAGCTGCCTCGCAGCTTCAGCAAATTCTTCTGCCAGGCTCTGAGATGGTCCCGATAAATGAATGTCTGAAAGGGAGGGAATCATTCAGTCTATGGCACCAAGTTTAAAATGCAAGTCATCAAGCCCAGTGATATTTTGAAGGGTTAAATAAATTTACTGAGGATACACAAGGAGGGGTAGAAACTATTTCACACAATGATCTTAAAACAGAAGATGCATATTTGGTCTTTTTTGTTCATTCAGATGCATACACCTCAGCATGTTTAAAGAGATGTGTGTTTATGTCCAGGTGTGTGTCCACCCCTCCCAAAAAACCAGGGAAAAGCTACATTGGAAGGTTGATTTTGTGGAGAAAAATACATAATGGGGTGAGCTACGATTGAGTATTCAGGGCTTGATTTTTAAAATTGGGATCTTTAGGATAGGCTTTCTTGATGCATATTAAGGCACTTAGGTAATATAGCTGATTTTGGCTGCAAATGGCTGAATACAGAGCAGCTTCCACTGTAGAAGATTTCCGCATCGCAGATACTGATTTTGCTGGGGGGGCGGGGGTGCATGAATGCATGTGCACATGAGAGGGAGAGATGGAGCAAAAGAGCACATGCACATAATCCTCTATCACAGGAGAAACTGTGTAATGGTGGATTTAATTTTCATTATAATAATAATTGGCATTAAAAGCATTAAAATATCGGACGTATGCTGGTAGGAGTATACTGGCAGCTGGTAAATCTGGAAGGGGGTACACAATCAAAAAAATGTTTGGGAACCTCTGCTCTATACCACTGCTTGCAGTTTAGAATGAACAAATGTCTATAGGTCACCACAAAGACAGCTTTTCCTTTAGGTCAAATGGTTGACGTCCACATGCTTTGGAGCAGTGGAAGGACTACGAGTCTAGGTATAGGTGCAGGTATAGGTTGTATTATTACAAAGAAGGGACAGTATAAAGAAACGAATGAAACCTAGCTGCTCTGAATTCAAAGGCAAATAACAGATAAAGAGCCAAGAGCTATATGATTTTGCAATGTGGCTTTAAAAGCAAGTTAGTTTAACTTTCTGCTGATAAAGCTGAGATATCTTATCACCTCATTTAGCTGGCTTTACTATTTAACAGAGAGAAAGGAGTGAAGTCTTGAAACTTTTTCTTTCAATCCCTGACAGCAGCATTTGAGCTTTATCAATATACCTTTCAAACAGGGAAAGATGAAAAAAACTCCAGATAGTCTTGGTTATTTATGCATCATAAATCCAACAGTGTGACTTCTTTTATCTTATGTCTTTTCTACTTCCATAGAAATACAAACAAATACAAATCTCTACAGACTACCTAATCAAGACACTGCCTTAAATAATTGTACCAAAAAGTGAGTGATCATCTCCATTAGCATTCTCATAAATGAATGGTAGATAAAACTTTTAATCTAATTCAATGATCAGTTACATTTCCCTGCATAATTCATCATCATCCTCGTCCTGAGTCCCTACCATCAATCATTTCCCCCATCCAACCAGTGCAATCAAGAGGATGAATAGTAGTACCCAGCAAACTCGTTTTCAGATTAGTTTTTTTGACCTAGCCTCTTCTATATCAGCAGAGGAAGGAGGCCAGCTTGGAAAGCCTTGCAAGAATGGTCCATTGCCAATTTATATCATTTGAACATCGGATGACTTTTCTTTATGTAACCTAATGGGATCTGTGTTCCATGTTATTACTCACCTACGATTGCATTAACTTAGTAAATATAATTCAAATATATATTCAAAATGTTAAGGATGTGTTTAACATCCAGCACATGCATCAAATTCATGGAAAACAATAGGACTCTTGACTCTCATATGAGTGAGAGCTGATAAGATAATGATATCCCAAGATAATCGGCCAAGATAATGGCCTGTTCCAGGCCATGAGTCTCTGTGACTTCATTCATCTGACTGCACAACAAGGAAGGAGTGAGTCTAGGTTGTGTTATGCAAATCATAGAAAATTGGGGTTGGAAGGACCTCAGGAGGGCATCTAGTCCAACCCCTTGCTCAAAGCAGGACCAGCCCCAACTAGATCATCTCAGCCAAGGATATGTTTAGCCAGGACTTAAAAACCTCCAAGGATGGAGATTGCACCACCTCTCTAAGTAACCTGTTACTGTGTTTTACTTCCCTCCTAGTAAGAAAAGACTTCCTACTATCTAACCTAAACTTCCTTTGCTGCAACTTGAGTCCATTGCTCCTTGTTCTGTCATCTGCCACCACTGAGAACAGTCTAGCTCCATCCTCTTTTGAAGCGTGTGGAAGTGCATTTCACATGCCTTTGACCCCTAGTTTTCCAAAACCTCACTCAATGCTAAGGATCAAAAAAAGAAAGTAAACTCCTTCTGAGTTGCTATACAAGATATTTGGCAGAAGCCATGTTCTACTTAAGTTAATCAGAGCTTTGGCATTAACTTCAGAGTTTGTCCATCTGCTTTGTTGAAATGCTGACTTAGTCCAAAAAATGCAGCTGTTACAACCTCATTTTCTCAAAACATTAGTCTGATAGACTCTACCAAATGCTTTCTCGTGTAAACTTTTCTTAGTTTATACTCTGGAGGTGTTACCCTGGCCTCCGAGAAGCTTCAAATTCTTGTTAGAAGACAATAACAGTTTGTGCCTACACATTGGTTACTCAGTTACAAGTGTCGTGAAAGGAAAATAATTGCTTAAATAAAACAAATGGGGTTTGATTGCAATCTAATCACCTGTAAAATGACTGCTTCAGCAAATAGGTTTATTTGGGGTTTGCAAAAGGATTCCAATATGCTTTTCTTTTTTTCTAATTATAAAATTAGTTTCATCAATTTCTCCACCACCACCCACCCACCCACAAATGTAGTAATATATTTGCTCTCCAGATTAAGTTTTTTATATAAAAATTTTAATCCAGGCCATGATGGCACAGTTGTTATGTTCCAGGCGTCTGCTCTGGAAAACCAGGGTATCTAACAGAAAACATGACCTCTTGGCACAATAAATGATGCCCCTGTCATAATAGTTAGACAGCTCTCATCAGCCAGGCCACAGACAGTATTCGCAAAATTGTTCTGTAAGGCAGTGTTCGTTGAGTGCTTGTAGTCTATTTTTACTTAAAATGGGGACAACAGTGTCACAACCCAAGGGTGTGATTTTGTGTGTGCACGCTTCGGCACTGCTAAATTATTTCCCGCCACTCGGAGCTTTCTTTGCAGGGTGCATTTCTCAGTTGCAAAGAGAGGTGCACGGTGCAAAGGAGTTCCCACCACCCGCATGCAAATTTGTGTCCCACTATTGGCCAGTTCTACATTATTCCCACGTGGCGGCTAGTGATTGGCTTGCTAGCCGTATAAGAGGCTTGAGCGGTTTCCGCCCAAGTTGGAGGACTCCACAACCATCAGGAGGAGGAGAACTTCACGTCTCGTGAAGATCTCTAAGCGCTGCGGAGCCTATCGAACCCAGCGTGTACCTTGAGAAGGCTATAGGGGTCTGATCAACCTCTGGCCTCTCCCCGTCGCTGAGCGCGATCCCTCGACAAACCCCTTCCCTGCGCGCAAGTTCCACGGAGCCTAGCAAACTTCGTGTGAGTGAATCCAGAGCTCTTCTCCGAGTTGTTTTCTTCGGTTGACATGACGGGCTCGCGTGTTTAGAGCCTTCAACCGGATTGGGCTAGAGTTCGCGTGGAAGGAACTCTTGTCCGCTCTTCTTCTTTCCTGTCTGTAACTGCAACTGAAGCAAGTTTTCCTGCCTGCACCGCGACCATCTACGGTGTAAGTAAAATAATCTTTAATCAACCGCTACGCGTCCGTGCCTAATTCTAGTCCGCCGGCCTGCATTCCCCGACCCGCGTGCCAGGGCTGCTGGCCACAGCCCGCCGCGAAAGCCCCCGAGGGCCTCGGACCGCTCCCGGCCCGCACAAACAGTATGTATTACATTTTAGTAATGCAGGCTGTGGTGCACATACATTTGCTATGTAATGTAAACATACTGAGACATAATAATTTTGTGAGTATTGTGTTTGCGGCCAGGTCGATGAGAGAAACTTATTGTATTGTTTCCACAAGTTTTTTAAAATTTCTATCTGAACATTTTGGCCATTTTTAATAGGAAGCTGTTGGGGAAACAAGCAGCAGAACCATACAGTGACTCTAGATAAGCAATTTCCCAAGATAATGGCCTGTTCCAGGATAGCGCCTTCCTTGCAAACACATCCTGAAGTTGCACAGCTGCTTGGCAATCACAGGAATCAGGAGATCACAGGGTCACTTATCAGTTAAATGAGCTGTGTACTGAGGGGGCACAATGACCTGTCAGTGAGCTTTGGCACAGACATGTACAGGTGCCACAAGAATATTGGAAGAAGTTTAGGGTCTTTCTCATGCTTCCAGGATATTATGAACCTGAATGGGGTTGAAATGCACATAACCTGCTTCTTTTAAGATCTGCTTTCTCTGAAATACTTTGGTTCCAAAGAAATACCACCTCCAAGCACCACTGATCATTACTCCCATAGAGCAGAACTGCTGTGACTGATTAGAGCTCAGGCCTGCTGAGATTATCACAGTTAGCACCTGGATACTATAGCCCACATCCCAGTCATAGAGTGGAAGAATCACATTGTTCCACCCAGAGAAATCCTGTAACATCATGAGATCTGACAAGGGAGAGCATTCAAAAAGATCAGGAGAGATCCAGCCTGCAGGTAGCCTGGTCACACAGACATACACATTTAGAAGTTCCTTCTTCATCAAGTACAAATGCTGTTCCCTTGATTACTTGAAAACCAGGTGAGAGCATCCATCACATGCTTATCTACCAAATATCTTGAGTGATTATAGTCCCCTTCAACTTTCCATCAGTTCTTTTTTATTCTGGCGTTCCCTCTTTGCCTCCAAAGAGCTTTTAATTTTCTAACCACTTTTGTGAACCAGAGAACCATTGCCGCTTTTTCTTGAGCATGGTATTAATGTGAGGTACTAAATAAATGCGCATTAAGCAGCTCTAATGTGCAGTAGCGAAAGCGCACCCTTTTTTAGTGATGCTTAATGTGTAATAGCTTCTTTTTACTGTATATTAGCATATTAGCATGGTTTTTGACATGACACTTTAATGTGCAGTAAAATAGGCTACTGCACATTAAAGCGCACATGTCGACATGCCCAGTGAGACATAGACCCTGTGCTGAAGGGGTCACAACCTAAACATGGGTGAGAGAAATACCTCTGTCATAAAGAAACAGAGCATTTTGTGCCCAAAGGCACACAGAAAATATATGATAGAATTGGGAATTGAAACCAGAGACCCTAGCTAGAGATAGGCATTACACATAAACTGTTTTAAACAATTCAGGCTCAGGCTTTTTGAATGTCTGACCCTAGCCCCTGAGTACTGCGAGAATATCCTACTTGCACATAACAGTATTGCATAACAGTATCACGTGAAAAATTAGAGATGACATTAACCACTACCAAAATCATGTGTTTAGTGGTCCTGGAGCATTTCTTGAAGGCATCCCCATGGAAACACAATAGTCTTCATCTTCCATCTTGTCATCTGCCTCCAGTTTCATTCTACTGTGTATTGATAAGTCTGGTGATTACTGGAGAAGCATAAATGCCAATGTCCTAGCTCATATTTTCTAGTATGGTCTGGACAGGATTTCACTTTTCATTTTCTGTGCATAGGCTGCATTTAGTTTCTCTGCAGACCTATAATTTTGTCTGCAGAAAATTCTTGAAGGGAAGGACAGTTTTGTGCTTAATGCCTTGGACTGATTTTTAGTCCTGCCTACTCTTTTTGTGAGACCTCGAGCAAGTACTTAGAGCAACTAAGGTCAGTGGAAAGGCTTCCATGGACTGCAGTGGTGCAAAATGTGTTCCATTATCTCCTGTGCCAATTGCTATACTTTTAAAGTGGACTAATATAATCTCACTCACATGAGTGTTGTGAGGCATTGTCATTAATGTCTGTAATGTTCTTAAGATCCTTCACTAAAAGGCACAATGCCATTGCAAAGGATTAGTTGAAATCCTGGAAATTCATTCTACCATATCCCAAACATCCAACACTGATACATTCCAGTTGTATCCCTAACACATGCATGAATGGCACATGCAAATAATGACTTCTTTCTGCCAAGGACAACTAGAGTGTCTAGTTATCTATTTTACTGGCCCGAACCCATTTCTTCGGCTTGTTCTCTTTTGGCTTGTATGTTGGATGACATGATTTCAATGCCCATTTTCAGAAGATCTGGCCCAGAGGAGTAAGCCTGGGAATTGCACAAGAGCTTAAAATAGTTAGGGACCCCATTTCCACTGACCTCCCAAATCTCATAGGCTCCTTTAAAAATCCCAGCATAAGATGTATATGTTCTTCTTATGCTTGTTGCGTACATATGCCCCAAACAGTTTGGTTGTAAGCGCTACTGTGCTATCCGCTTTCATTACTTATGCTCCATTGGATGTTGATCTACTGATTTACATATTGATTCAAAATTCAATGCTTTTGATTGATTTGATTTGATTTTTAATGAACAATTTGCTGAAGAAATTTCCATGGGAAGAGAGGGCTGTGATATTAATACATGTTTTTATTCCCTGCAGCAAATTCAGGCTAGTCTGACCAATATAGTCATATGTTTGGAGCTTCTCTTTCTGAATGCATTTCTTCCCTCCTCTGATGTTGGGTAGTGTCTTCTGGTATCTCTACAACCCCGTCATTACATTGGTTGCTTTTACAAAGTCATCACATGCCAACAGTTACTTGAGGCACTTGTGAGATACTATTGACATCCCTTATATTTAGAAAGAGAAATAATTTGGCTACTATTGGTATTATTTGGAAAATATGGTATATGGCATTTGCTCTGTTAATTATCATCATCCAAATTTTAAGGAATGAGAGGAACTTACACTTTTTCCTGTCAACAGGATTTAGGGTCCAGGGAATGTGCCAGACAGAAGGCATTTGGAGGTAACTTTCTTTTATCCAATGGACTCTGTAGTGACTGTAAAGTGTCCCCACCATGCTCCAAATAATGTACATCTTTGCTGTCCTCAGCCCAGCCAGGACTGCCACTCCATGTTAAAAGTCTCTGTGAGTCTTCAGTCTCCAGCTATGCTGCTTTGGTTAGGAGAGGTGGTTTTATACCCTGATGGCAGTTGGATTTGGCTGCAGTTCTCTGGGAACATTCAGCAATACAGCATGTATTTAAGGGTTTGGGGAAACATAACTTAAATAAAGCAATGGGCACAGGATCAGGACTGGAAATGGTGGGGTGAAGGCAGAACAGACTTTTTTCACAAGTTCAGAACAGCAGCAATGTCTAATGCAACTATTTTCCATTTTTGCACCTCAAAAACTAAAAGTGGTATATGGATGCCTAAAAGAATGGCAGCAGTCCCCAGGGTTCCTGCTAAAATACAGCTATGCCCAGTCTGGATTGTCAGTCACATGCATAGATTGCAGGGTTTCTACCAGCTGTCCCATCTCACCAGGTTTATTTAAAAAACAAACAAATAAAAATTGCACTAGCGCTAAGTGTCTGGGTCCTCACTTTGTGCCATGTAGGGACTTTTAGAAAGGGGAATACTCTCAGAATGCAAAACAGCAGTGAAACCTGAAAACACCTGCACAGCTTATGTATATATCCTGGGGGTTTTTCCCTATAGTTACCAAAGGTTGGCAATCTTGCACAGAAAATGACTGAGTCCAAAATCCTGAAAGGTTTGGAGAGTTAAATATTAATCACAACGTCCTTCTTTGTCAAAGCTGTAATCCAGAGGGGAAAGTGACACGAATGTGGCCAGGAGCCATTTGGTGGTATTGTCCCGAGAGCATGGCCTTGCTGAGTGCAGTAGCATTGCTAGTTGTAATTTCTGGCTCATACTCCAATATGAGCATTATGGGTGTGATATCTACCTCTTTATCAAGCCGAGTGCCAGGTTGAGTCCAAGGCATGGGTGAACCAATGACTCAAAAGTGTGTTACCATACAGGTTATGTGCACAAGGCACATGAGCAAGGTAGCTTAGACAAATGTGTTTTAGGCACTAGTATTTTAGGGTAAGAGGTAGCGTAAAATATTGCAGTATCTAAGGTATTATTATATTTTCTGTTCTCCGTTAAAATTAATTCTGCTCTTTTACAAAAGGTAAAGAAAGGCTCCAAGTTCTGTTTACTCTGTCCTCTTAATGTCACCCCTTCCCTTATTTTCTTATTGAGGAGCACAACCTTTTCCAAAGCGTGCTGAGAAGCGGAGAGGCCCAAAAGGACCTGAGTGTTTGGGTCATTGCTCTGTGCTCGGCAAGGACTTTGATTTATTTGCATAGTTCGCTCAGCTGCCCCAGCACTACAAGGTAAAGTCAGAAGCTTTATGGGGGTTTTTTAATTTTAAAAGAAAACAGACACTGGACACAGTCAGTGCTGAGCTGAAAGCTGCTGCAAAGTCACTGGAGAGGAAGCATGAAAACAGGACTGCTGTGCTGAATCCTGTTGGGCTGGTAAGTAGGTAATGATACCGAGCAGGGAAAGA
>NW_005842178.1:989854-1028372 GCF_000455745.1 Alligator sinensis
GAAAGAGGTGGAAGAGGGAAATAAAAGATAAGCCAAAAGCAAACCCTACAACTGGATACTATCTTCACAGGTAGTGTGGGATCAAAGTTCGGAGCTCAAACACCTCTTGATAATGGATGGAAGCCAAACAAAAGCCCAGTTTTAGAAAATATGACATAAATTCTCATCCTCTCTCCCCTGCTGTATAACTAGAGATGAACCCAAGAAGAGATAGTCTTCTGATGACTCAGGGTTTCCAAAAGTAATTCTTGGTTGTCCCACAGACTTCCTAACTTGCAGCAAGTCACTTTACCTCAGTTCTTGTAAAATGGAGGTGATACTCCTTCCTTTCTCGAACTCTTCATTTATATTCTGTATCTAGGTCTGGTTCAGATGGATCCTCTCTGGACACGGGGTGTATTTACTGTGTGTGTGCGTGTAAGGTTCCTAGCTCAATTAGACCCCAGTCTTAGGTGAGGCTTATACATGCTGTTATAATGCAAATAATTACAGCTGGCTGGGAATTTGGAGCTTGGGTCGCCCACATCCCAAATGAATGCTCCATGATTATTTAATTTCCTAATGAATATTTAAGCATGCATTGTCAAATGGCTTACAGGGGAAGGACTGAAAGAGAGCCTGATTTTATAGCCAAGCCATTATGGCACTCTCCTGTGATAAGGAAGATGAAGGTCAAGGCCTCACTCTGTTTAGTTCAAAGCAGGGACTTGAACTTGGGTGTCCTACATCCAAGGAGAGTTCCCTAGCAGATGGACTGTTGGCTATTTGGGGGCATTTTCTTGCTCACTTCTTTTTCCATGAAAAATTTCAAAAGGTCTCTGTTTTGGTCTCTCTGGATGGAAACAAGTTCTGAAACCTCAACATGTTTCACAGAACAAAGTTGTTGCTTTCTAGCTAGACCTATGAATAGTAATGAAAATGTGGTTTTTACACTCTGGAGTGCCAAGGCATTTAGACCTGGTGCTTTGGCTCTGCCCTGTATAAAGCTAAAAGCAGAACTGAGTACATTTATTTCATTAGATAGTTTATTCACCCAAGATAATGCGTGGGGGGTGGGGGGGGGCTAAAACTCTTTAAAAAATCAGGTTGAATTTAGATCATTTCAGTCAAAATTTTAAAAATCAGCAAAGTCAGTTTTATTTACACTTTTTCTTTTGAAACAGTCCAATTTCCATTTTATTCAAAATGTTGTGAGGTTTTTTTTAAAGGTAAAGAACTAACACCCAAAATGAAATGTTTTGTTCCAGACAAAAATAAGTTATCAGTGTGGTTACTTTTTCTGAGAAATTCAAACAATTTTCACTTTGGGTTAGTCCCAAACAAATGTTTATTTTAGTTTCTCAGTTTGATCAGCGAGCCAAAAAAATCCATGATTTACGTCTCCGTAAAATGTGGGGATTGATTTGATTTTTAACTCTCCTTCAAGTTCTGGGTGATGAGGCATGAAACTTAAACTCTGTCCTGTCTCTCAAGACACCTACAGACTAACTCTAACTGAGAGACACTCGTGTCATTGAAGGTTAAGGTTGATTTCAAACTTGCTTGGAAAGTCTGCACAAAGACCTGAGCATATTTGTTTACTACACATGGAGATTACGCTGCAGTCGATAAAGTAGCAGCCCAAGGTTAAGCCATGGGAACCAATCCAGGCATGGGGCTTGTGCTGTCCTAAGCAGACCCCATGAAAACTCCACGACAACCATAGACTTTAATCACACCCATAATTAATTTAAGTATTCTCCTTTTTAGCTTCTTTGGCAGAGCTGGCTCTGCTGGGAATTCTGCCTCATCTTCCAGTGATATGGCAATCACATATAGGAGTCTCTTCTCTTTATGGTTACACCTCCCTCCTCCCCATGTGCCTACTTTATGGTGCTTACTGTGCAGTCCCTCTGCATTTTGGCCTCATTCCTGCAACATGCTGAGCAACCAGTTCTGATGCTGCAGAGCACAGGTGTAATACGAATTAAGTTAATGAAATTACTCGTCTACTTGAAATTCTGCATGTATTTAACTGGCTTGCTCAGTAGGGACACTAAGGAGGTGGCATGTGTGGAAATGACTAGAACACCCCCCCTCCATTTAGGGCTATTTCAGTGCAAAGCCAATATCATCATTGTTTATATCATCACTATTTGCCATGTCCTTTTACAAGGAAAATGTGCTACAGTTAAAATGCCTGTCTGATGCGAGTGTGACATTTTCATACCAGGAACACAGAATTCCATGTTTTTCTCAGGACACTGCTTAATCCATCCTGTAGTAGCACTTGCTTGCTAATGAACCACACAAAAAAAGATCAGGTGAGTTTATGGCAGTGGTTCTAACAGTCTTTGAATGTACCTGATGTTCTTTGATCAGAATATTTTGCCACCAGCCCTGGAATCAGAGGCTTTTCCCTCCCTGATTAATGATCATACTGGCTGTCTTTATTTGCATGGCTTCTCAACAAGGATTTATAGCTGAACATCTGTGCTAGAAAAGTTGGTATGGTCCAGCACTGGCTTTCCATCTGGCAGCTTTCAATATCTTTCTTAAACGGGTGAAACCGTGCAGATGCTTTGGCTGTAAAACATCAGGTAGTGCAGTGCCAGGCAAAGGTTTATATCACCTCCCCCACTCGAATACATGGAAGCATTTACTAAGCAGTTAATATTCCTTTTTATCATATAGGAAGTGGGGGGTGGGTCTGCCATTCCTGTTCCCACCCCAAAGCCCAGGTGCAAGGGTCAGAGCTTTGTGAGAGTTGTAGAAAGTGTTAGGGGCACAGAGCAGCCTGGAGGGGTGCAGTGAAGAGCAGCAAGGCCAAGCAAACTTGGCCAAGCCCTCCTCTACTGGGAGCCAAAGGGCCTTGGGGTCTGTGCCTCGGGCAGGAATAGCAGTGTGGGTGGTGGCAGGGCCCATGCCGGCTGCAGCAGTCATGGCAGTTTCTGTTCTTGCGCTCCCCCTGGGTGTCCAGGGCTGGTGTCCTTTTCACCCATCGCTGGATATGCAGCTGGGTTTCCTTCCATGCTTTTTTAATAAAATAATCCAGTCATAGTTTTCTACTTGCTTCTCGTGGTTTGTGGCCACAACAGTAAATCCCATCTACCTGGATGCTAATTCCAGGGAAAGAGCTCCCACAGCTCAACATACTGTAAATATAGAGTCTGAGGGCAAACTGTTTGACAATTTTCAATAACTGAAAGCCATATGGCACTCTTTCTGAAGTAGTTGCCACACAGTGTGTTTGTTACACAAAGAACTGAAGCACTTAAGAAAATCCAAGAGCAATTAATGTAGCAACACATCAGCTCTTCAGGGCCATAAAAACAGCTTCTTGTTTTGTGTGTGCACATATGACTGCTTCTAAATATGATCTTGCACAAGTGGAGGGAGGCAATGGAAGCAGAGGACATTGAGTCAGTGCTGCGCAGGGCTGGGTCTCCAGCCCTCACAGTTGCATCTTGGACCTCATATTATTGTACGACTGGGACAGCTAAAGACCTCACACTCCCATTAGACAAGGCAATCCAGAAACAGAATTGCAGAGATAGGCCTGCCCTTAGGCTAACCCAAGGGAGGTTAGCACAAAATCCTGCATTTGGACAAAGCCAACAATTGGAAAAGATCAGGTAGAGGACAAGGTAACAGTTAGGCAAGCATAACATAATGCCATGAGCAACAGTCATGATCCGTGGAGCCAATAAATATAATAGAAGGCATGAGGTAATACTTACAGAAGTCCACCAGTAGATATTTAATTTCCTTCAGTGCCTTGTTAAAGTTGCTCTTTTTCAGCACTAGAACATTGTTCTTCTCCTTGATTTGGGGGAGTTTGGCTTTCTTTGGCTTTGTTTCATTTGGGCCTATGTCACTCTGTGCTGGAAGGCTCGAGAGGATCAATAACAAAAGAATGGGAAGCCAATGCATCCTCATCTTGTACAACTGTTTCACAGGCAGCAAGCAAGAAGAAAGGACTGAGCGCTGAATGTTTGCTGTTAAAATGTCCCTAACCTTATCAACAGACCAAGTAGCTAGTTCCCACGTGATAACATTGATGATAAAGTCTTCCATAAATGGAACTGACTTCACTTCTCCCCTGAAAAGTTAGAGCGGTTAAATGCTAGATCTTTTTTTGCAAGTATGCTTGGGAAAATAATCCTGTGCAAGTACAAGGAAGGGATCTCATTAGTTTTGTAAACAGAGGATAATACCTGTAGAGAGAGGGAGGAAATACGGAATACAGCTTGGCCAGTCGTCTGAGTGGTTGGTTAACAATGAATCTCTAGTTGTTTAAGAACATAAGTAATGGCAGAAATGTTGTACACGATAGAGGTTGAGAGGCCGTGGGTGGCCCCATTGTAATTCTAATGTTCATGAAGTTAAAGGAACATAAATGACTCTTCTTAAAGTTAGCACTTGGTCACCTGTCATTTTGTTGGGATTGCTTACTGGGGCTCTGCTCCAATGCCCTTTGAAGTTAGTGGGAGAACTGAATAATGTAGGTCTTTTCTAATATGTATTTCTGCAGTTCCTTGTCTAATGGGTCCTAAGTCTCCATTTTAAATAAATTTTGTGTTATATTCCAAGCATGATACAGCTCAGTAGGTAAAATTCTTGTTCCATGGAGGTCAGTTAGTTTGGCCATTGACTTCAGTGAAATTTGAAAAAAAGCATCAAAATATAGCCTGTAGTAGTTAGGTAAGCCTAGGCAGTGCTTTTCAGGTGTCAAGCACACTATCAGTCCTTAGTGTGACTGCAAACTTGGAGAGTGCTATAGCTACTCATTTTTAGAACAGGGTGAACAATGTCTTAAAAGTAGTGGTTTTCAACCTATAATCCTCAGACCTCTGGGATCGGCAGACTATGTCTAAGGGGTCCGTGAAAGATGACTAGATCGGTGAAAGGTATGTGAATACCCACACTTACAATTCAAAGGGGTCTGCACCTTCATTCAAAAAAGGTTTAGGGGTCTGCAAATGAAAAAAGGTTGAAGACCACTTTAGAGAAAGATCAAGCTGTTGCTGTTCAAGTTTGCAGGCCATGCAACATTGCAGGACTAACAAATAGGTTAGTTCCTTAAACATTGGCTAATCTGTGACTTTAGAGTAAAGATCTTTGCACAATCCTTGCATCTTTCCCTTAAACAGTATTGAGTAGAATTCTTTGTCACATGGAGTCCACTGGTACAACTTCTGCAGAAGGGACCAAGCAGGCACTATGTATTTCAGGGGGCGGGGCAGGGGGAGGTTGCTAACCCACTGAACCTTTTTTATTGTTAATTGGCCTTTACTCTGATAAAATTAAATACTAATAGGTCACCAGGACTGGATGGCATTCACCCGCGAGTTCTGAAGGAACTCAAAGGTGCAATTGCAGAACTGTTGGCAATAGTAGATAACCTATTATTCCAAATAGCCTCCATGCCAGAGGACTGGCAGGTTGCCAACATAACACCCATCTTAAAAAGGAGCTCCAGAGGTGATCCTCGGAACTAAAGACCAGTAAGTTTCACCTGCATCCCTGGCAAGTTGGTATAATGTATAATAAAGAATAAAATCAGCTGTCACATGGACAAAATATGATCTGCTGAGGAAGAATCAGCATGGGTTTTGTAAAGGGAAAGCCTGCCTCACCAGCCTGCTGGAGTTCTTCGAGGGTCTTAACAAGCACATAATATGTTTGGCCTTTCAAAAAGCTTTCAACATGGTCTTTCAATAGAGGCTTTTTTAAAAAACTGCACTGCCATGGGATTAAAGGGAAGGTTCTTCTGTGGACTGAGAGCTAGTTAAAAGATAGGAAGCAAAAGGCAATTACCCATCTACAAAGAAAAAGACTATAATTTACCTATAAATGCTGCAACAGATGTGCTTGGGTTTTCTGTATACTCCATGGGTTAGATTACACATTGTAATGTATTAGATTATACATTGTAATCTTTTTTTATGCATTATTGTAATAGGCTCTAATTTGAAGGCCACTGAAGTCAATGCAATCTTTCTGATTTCAGTGAACTTTGGATCAGACTCATAATACATCATGGACTACATTTTCTAACTTTGCACACAGGGCTCATAATGAAATTATTGGAAGTTGTGTGTTCAATCTGGTGGCAGGATATGACCCTATAAAATACCATCACAAAACCAAGTGCAGTAGGTTTTTTGTCAGAGGATTTGGCAAAAGCTAGAAAGACAGGAGGTGGTTTGATTTTGGTTGGGTCAGGGTTGTCCTTCTCCTTGCAATCATCTCCTTTCTAAAGTTCCCTTAGTAGTGATACCCTGGGAAGGGGAAACTGCACTTTCAGAAGAATTGGAAAGGACCAGCAAGGGCTATCTGAGATGAACGTGTCCTTTCAACACTTATCTCAGGATGCAGCTTGAGCTCCCTGGGTAATAAAGCTAGGATGACAAGGTCATTTGTTCAAACAGTTGTTTTTTCCCTGTCTGCTGCTGAAACAAATAATATTCAACCTAAATCCTTCACGGAGACCCCTTATCACTGAATGTACAGTATATTAGAAAGGGCTGTTGACCTCCAAGTCAGAGGAGGAAGCTAGCTTTAAAGGAATAGTTTGGGACACAGGGCTACTGAGGCACATACAGAGAAGAGTCTCCTTGATGATGTATACAGAAAACTGAAATGTTAGAGGTATAAGCATCAGTTTGTACAATCAACAAAGCAGGTCACTGCTTCTGCACATTCCTAATTAGAATGAATTAGACTCAGTGATAGCTTTACATCTTTGGAGTAGCATGGAAATACCGATTTCTGCAGACCTCAAACATTAGCTGTGAGTTAATTTGAGGTATATGTAATTGTTCGGCCTTCTTCCCAATGGCTGTTCATGTCCTAATAATCTTAGAGGGATGTGAGCTCAGACATTTGTGGACAAATTCTTTCCATTTCCCTCCATTGCCCCATGTATGTTGATATTTAAGAAATTCCTTTTAATGGAAAATGGAAGCCATATCTCGTGGGAGGAGAGTAAAAGAGCATGGCACATGCAGCTTAACCAGAGGTGGAGAAGGGATCCAATCACTTTTTTATAATTACATTTGCAGTCTGAGGAAGGGAGAAGAGGTATCTAAGTAAAAGAGCACTCTCAGCATGAGATCCAGTGACTAAAAACTGGTCACGGGTGAGTGTCCATGAGTCATTCTCTGTAGATAAATAAGTGCTGCTGAGTGACACTGGGTGCGTCTACTCGTTCATTAATGCGTTGTAACTACCGCGCATTAAGTTAAGTAGTTGGATAACCAAGTACTAAATCAATGCACAGTAACTCATGCTACTATGCAGTAGCGCTGATGCACAGGTTTTTTGGGAAGTTAACTGCACAGTAGCCTAATGCTACTGCCAAGTAGCGTATTAGCGCGATTTTTGCCCAGCACACTACTGCGCAGTGTTATTAGGCTACTGTGCAGCTAGCATCTTATGTAGATGCTCCCATGCCAATTAGCCTGCCCCATGCTAATTAGTACATGTACTATACCATGCAAATGTGACATGATTTAGGAAGCAAGCTGCCTGGAGTAGCACAATATACTTGAGGACTTTGCAGCATGGCAAATTTGCCATGTACAACACAGCCCAAGTTTAAAAAACACATCATCATCCATTCTGTCTATCTGGTCTGTTCCTGTGCCTTACTCATCTTGATCAGAAGAGATGGAGATAGAAAGGGTGACTTAAATGGCTTTAAAAATGATGTTATATAAAATACACCTGACAGTTTGTACCTTTGTGAAGTTTTACACTGGGTCTGAGCTGAAAGGAGAGTGGATGTCTTTGGAATTGCATTTTCTGTCTTTGATTGTTTCATTCATGCTGTGTACCTCTTTATGGCATGTAGTGTCTTACCTGTGTGAAAAATAAAGGCATCTGAAAAAGCCTTAAAAGGAAATAATGGGTAAACTTTAAAAAGGCATTACAAAAGCCTTTTTATATTCCTGTTACATTGAGTTCTGAAGTGGAATGAGATATCAGCTCTTTAGCCACTAACAAAAATATAATTCAACCAAAAGGATAAAACGATCCATCAGTATTCTTGTCCGAGCCTGGTGTTCAGTGTGGTCAATCGCCATCTAGTGCACGTTTAGGACACAGCAATGTTCTAACGACCATTTTAGGCCAACGTGGTGTCAATTTTTAGTGTTGTTAATACACTTTCCAGGTGATCGGCCTGTAGAAAGTTAATAGCACATTTCCATAAACTAAATCTTAACTAAGATTAGCGAGATTAGGTCTGATTTGCCTCTCCTGCACTGAAATCAATGGATTTACATTAGTGTAAAACTCATGAGAATAGAGAATCAGATCCACTGAGATGGACTTGAAAGTAATATTTTTGGTTATACATTTGAGATAAACTCCCTAACTGAAAATGGTGATGATTAAAGATGGTAATGAAAAAAGCTACAGTAACTATTTACAGTTGCATAACATTTAAGATAAAATGTTTTGGTTTAACAATAAAAAGGCAAGTAGAGTACAGATTGTCTGTAGTTTATATTACGAAGTTGCAGAAACTTATTCAACAGTGTCTATTAGACAATTGCAATATTTGACTTTTTTGTATTTTTTTTTCATTTATATTCTTGTATTGCAGGTGAGTGGTCACCATGAGTTTTCATACCGTCCTGTAAACCAGCATCATGAATCATTTATCTAAATTGCGATTGCTCCAGTCCCTGTGGGCTGTCAGACGGCCTTATAGATTATTCCATAACCATCACCAGCTTCTTGCATCTCAGATTATTGCACACTATGAATCTATAAACCGGTGTGAAAAGGAGCTGCCAGAATACTTCAACTTTCCAAGTGATATCCTGGACAAATGGTCTCAAATGGAAAAGGTACATTTCTGCCACCCCATAGATACTGAACCCCATGCCAAGAAGGTTAAAATTGACTTCAGTGAAACAGTACTTGTTTGCACCAGCTGAAGAACCTGTTAATATGTTTCTCTCTTTCTCAGAAATCTTTGTATTCTGTACAGTATGAGCTATGTATCTCCCAAGTCTATTGAGTGGCTCCAGAGCCAGAAGCTCACTGATGCGGTTTCTGAAGGCTAATCCCCAGCTCCTGCTTTCAGGCCTACTTACTGTAGACTACGGGTTTAATAACAGACAGTGCAGACAAACTCAAGGCAGAACCATTGTGAACTTCCTGCTCTGGCGTGTGTTAATGGACCTACATAGATGGAGCCTGTTCAGCATCATGCTTCCCAGAACATTAATGTTGTGGTATAGACAAACCTTCAGTTGTTTAGCAACAAGGACCTGATGCTGGGGTCTGGTTGAAATGCACACAGCTCAGGATAAGGTGTGTACCAAGGTGGTAGAACTCCTCCATTCTGCTTAGAGCTGGTCCCCCACTCTGAGTCAGAGCAGCAGGAAGAGCTGATTTCATCTAGATTGTCTCCTAACTACTGCTGGTACAGTCTAATAGCCTTACCTTACATTAGATATAACGGGGGAGTGAAGGAACATTTATCTGAGACCAATAAAATGCCATAAAGCTCCTGAAACAGAATACCAAGCAGATCATATGCTCCCAGGGATTAGACTAGCTCTCCCTAACAAATTCCTAGGTATGCCTAAAGTGGTCAGAATTGGACCTTTGTGTTACAATAAACCATTTAGTATCAGCCTTCTTTTAACTTCTCGAGTTGTCTACTAGGATGGGAGGAAACCAGCAAATGCAGCATTTTGGTGGATAAATGACGAGGGAGAGGAGGTGAAGTGGAGCTTTGAGGAGCTGGGATTTTTGTCCAGGAAAGCAGCAAATGTGCTCATTGGCCCATGTGGTTTGAAGAAAGGAGACAGGGTTCTGATGATTCTGCCTCGGATACCTGAGTGGTGGCTGCTGACCGTGGCTTGTATGCGAACAGGTTGGTAAAAAAAGTGGTAAAATGCTACTAAATTTGGTGCAGGAAGGAAAATAAATTAAAGATACATGACAAATCACAACATTAACCTGAATGCAATGTGTAAATGAAAGAGTTGCTGAGCATCTCTGCTTAATTATGTATTCGTTTATATTACAGTAACACTGAGCAACCCAGTTGTTGACCAGGACCCATTGTTACTAGATGCTGTACAAATAGAAAACAAAATGCCATATTTTCTTGCATATACCACACCTTTTACCAAAATTCAGCTACTGGAAATTGAGGTGTGCATTGTAAACAAGAAATACGGTCATAACTTTCTGCCTTTGCCAGGGAAAGTAAAAATAATGGTGTGGTGCTGTACCTGGGGCTCCCTAGCTGCTGGCTGTGGACATCCACCGCTATGCTGCTACTCAAGTCCTTACTGCTGCTTACCAGTATTTTCAAGAAAGATCTTTTTTTCTTCATTCTGCTTTTCAAAAACAAGGTTTATATTTTATTTGGGGGCATGCTGTATGTGAGAAAATACAATATAATGTCCTGAGCTACAACCATGAAACTGCATTGAATTCATTAAAGGACAGACTTGGCCAATTACATTATAATTCATTATATAATATACTAATGTATCATATGTCCTGCTAGTTTAATAGTTTAGTATACTATGTCACTGTTATGCTCCCACAGCATTGTAAATTCTGAAGGAAGAATTTGTCCTTTTATAGTTTTGGTGAACTTAGGCTAGACAAAGTGTTTACTCAAAAATATCAAGTAAGCAATAATTCAGCATTAACAGGGGCATGATCAAGTCAGTCTAATGTCTAAGATTTTTGTGAGCTACAAATGGCGCTGGGATGTAGGTGGTCTGAGGGTGCTTTTATGTATGCCATGTATTAGGTGCAGTAGGGCTTAATTTATTAATGTAGGTCAAGCACATTGAGCTCCTCAGGTTGAAAGTGGTAAGGAAATGTAATAAACTCTCTTTCCTCTTCTAGCCACCTTGATTCAGATCTCACTGGGCTTGTCTACATGTGCACTTTAATGTGCAGTAGACTATTTTACTGTGCATTAAGGCATCATGTAAAAAACGGTGACATTATGCTAATGCACAGTAAAATCATCTGGTGTGCATTAAGCATCATTAAAAATGTGCAAATGAACTACTGTGCATTAGCACAACCTAATGCGCATTAATTTACTACCTCATATTGGAGGTACTAAATTTAATGCACACTAGAAAAGGTGCATTAATGCACATGTAGATGTACCCACTGTGTATGCTTTGTGAACCCGCATTTGTTTGCATTATGAAATTAGTACAGAATTCAGTATGTGTTGGTTTAAGGAGTCTTGCAGATCATGGTGGACGTGTAAACTAAGCTAGGATAAGCCAAACTAAGCTAAAGTAAATGGGAGGGATGTTACAGTATTTGCCCTTAGACTTATAATCACAAGACAAATATATTAGTTCTTCACTTAAATGAATGTGAAACTTACTCAAACAAGGAGCTGATTCAGAAGCCCAAATAAATCAATGATGGCCTTACCATTGACTGCAGAAGATGCTGAACATTGCAGATACAGATCTCGTGACTGGTCCAGGTATTTAAAAATGGGCTAAACTGAACCTCTGGGCCAAGCATAGAATGTGTTGGGATACTTGAGATCCTGAGTGAGAATTCTCATTTAACTCTCTAACCCAAAATGGTGTATTTACTCTTAATGGGGGCTGTGCTTACCTTAAATATGATGTTTGCTTGTGCTTCTTGAGAGAAGATCTCTGGACTCTGAAGCCTGGCCATGTCTCATAAACATTTTAAACACTCATCTATAATTTAAAAAAAATAACCTTGTTGCTCTTTTCTAGGAATTGTCTTTATTCCAGGGGCATCCCAATTAACAGCCAAAGACATTTTCTATAGACTCAAGGCTTCTCAAGCCAAGTGCATCATTACCAGTGATATGCTGGGACCTGCAGTGGATTCTATCATACCTAACTGCCAATTTCTGAAAACCAAGCTAATTGTGTCCAGAGCCTGCAGGGATGGGTGGCTGAACTTCAAAGAACTCCTCAAGTGGGTATCAGCTGCTTTAGCAATAGATGAAAAAAGAACAAGATGTGTCAATGACACCCTGTTTCTAAAGTAATGGGGAAAGCCTTCATTTTAAAATCTAATTCCAACATGGAGATGTACTTGAGTTTTGCATTTCTTCACTACCTCCTGAGAGTCATGGCAAAACCATTTATTTCTTGGCATGCCTTCACATCTCTGAAGAGCTCTCTCCTGGCCTATATGTCTATCATTGCCTCTTTGACCATTACTGTACAATCCTATTTTATCAACAAAATTAACTTCTATGCTCCACTAATTTCCCTCTCTTATCCCTTCCCAAGTGCCTTTCTCCTGGCTCATATAGACCAAACCCTCCTCTGATTCTTCTGACTGATCAGGTCACCACCTCCTAAAAGGGCATTATTCCTTCAGTGGTGACTGCTGAGCAGGAGTTTCTCACCATGATTATAAGTCAACTGCAATGCCTCATAACCTTGTTGAGACTGTCATTTACGGCCCAATATAACACCCACTGAAGTCAAAGGAAAGATACCCATTGACTTCCTTGGACTTTGGATTCGAGTCATAGAATACAAATTCTGTGGAGCTGCTGTTTGTTTTTGCTTTTGTTCTGCAGTTCAAAACTGGACAGCTCTTAGTAAATAATTATAGAAAAATAACTAAGATGCGGGGCAGCAGCTCACACATCTTTGATTGCATGAATTCATGCCTGGTGAGACAGAGCTCCAGTGAATACCAGAATCCTGAGGTTTATCTGTCTTGTTAGTCTAAAAGTTTTATACAATACCTGGTGCCACTGTTTGTCTTGTGCAACCAGGGAATTCTAAGACCCTTCTATGGAGTAACTTGTGCCACTGTTTTGTTGTGTGAACAGTTAATTTAAACACCGTGTTTCTCTCTTGTGCACTGAATTTTAGGAAATATAGTTTGCCTGCATGGGGAAAAATGCATATAGTCATTGTTATATATTATGTGCTCTGAAGGGTGGCATCTGCTGACCATAACTGTGTCAAGACGAAGAGTCAAGACCCCATGTTCATCTACTTTACAAGTGGAAGCACAGGAGCTCCAAAAATGGCCGAACACTCCCACAGCAGTTATGGCATAGGATTTGCAGCCAGTGGCAGGTAAAACTCATCACAGCTCCTAATATTCTAGGTCAGTGTCAAGGTCACTGGCTGAATGCAAAGGGGGCCACGGCAATAAAAGGCTTAGATATTTTAGTGGTGTAGAATATATTTTTTACTACTTTAAAATTGTGGTTATTAAAAGCCTTTTGTTGTAGCAGATTGTAATTCCCATCAGCAGCATTATGGTTGGTCACCCACAAAGAAGGGTAATCAAACTAGTTTACTTAGAGAAAAACAGGATGAAGCTCAGTTTTTCAATACCACATAAAGCTTCCTGGGCCAGAGCTTCCTCTATAGTGAATTGTTGTAGCTCAGTTGAAGATCTGCTATGGCTTATACCAACTGACAATAGAATCATAGAAAATTAGGATTGGAAGGGACCTTAGGAGGTCATCTAGTCCAACCCCACACTCAAAGCAGGACCATCCCCTACTAGATCATTCTAGCCAGGGCTTTGTCGACCTGGGCCATAAAAACCTCCAAGGTTGGAGATTCCATCACCTCTTTATGTAACCCTTAGCAGTGCTTCACCACCTTCCTAGCAAGAAACTTTTACCTAATTTCCAACCTAAACTTGTCTTGCTTCAACTTGAAACCTATTGTTCCTTGTACTGTCATCTGCCACCACTGAGAACAGTGTAGCTCCATTCTCCTTGTTAACTACTCCTCATGTAGTTAAAGATCTTGCCCCTTGAGTTTAGCTTCAGAACGAGGGAGACATTTCTTTAAAAATAAGAGCAAAAACAAAAAAATGTGGGTGTAAAATGGCACCTCCACTCATGGAGAAGCAAGAGTTCTCGTGGGTAATATCGTTTATTGGCCCAAGTCCATGTTTGGGATAGATATAGGCAACCTTTCTGGTATCACCATACCCTCCCTCAGGCCTAATAGCAGATGGAACAAAGCTGACTGTTTGGCCCCATTATTTCATCCTTCTCTGCATATAATTACTGCATTACCGGGGAACCTTTTTAATTGGAATTAAAGATGACACGCACACTGGATGATCCAAAAAGAAATCATGATTATGTGCTGTGATACCATTTTCAGAAATGTGGCATGTGCTCAAGTCCTAATGAAGTCAATGAGATCTGGCAGTGCTCAGCACCTCTGAAAACCAGGCTCTATCTGTGACCTAAAAGAATGGATATTCGTGATGAAGATCAAGCGTGGGGAAATTATAAAGCAGCTGAGCAGAAACACTGGGGTTGAATCTCAAATGGACTTGGTATCAGACATAGCTGATAATGGACCTATGACACCTTGATGTGAATGTTGTGTGCTGGACCCTGATCCAAATATTAATAGAAAGACTTCTACCAACTTCAGTAGGCTTTGGATTAGAGGTTTCCCAGTGTATTTTGCATTTCAACCTGCCTGATAATCACACAATAGTTCCTTTGGTTTCCTAGAGAAAGAATGTGTGATAGTGTTGATTGTGTAGCTTTAGTAATAGTTTAGACAATGATTGTAGATTTGTATGGGATGGTTTTGATAGAACCTGCCTCAGGCAGGGGGTTGAACTAAATAACCCCCCGAGGTCCCTTCCAGCCCTACTTCTCTATGACTATGATTTGACAGGGAAGGGAGGGAGGAAGGAAGGAAGAAATATCCTCATGTCGTACGTTCAGCTCTGGATCTAAATGTTGTGTCTGAAGGTCACTATTATAAGTAGAGTGCTTCAGAATCCCAGACGTTTGAGAGAGAGAAAACGAAAAGGAATGGACCATAAGAAGAAGAGGGATCTTTACCATTCAGTTTCGTCCTCATGGACTTTGTGCTTTTTAATGAGATCTGCCTGGTGATACCTCATCTTCAGGGCAAGGCTCCAGCCCTTCTCCTTATTACCCTCTAACGTGCATTCCAGGCTCTCCTGATGTATGTGACGGTCTGTGTTTTTGGTTTTTCCATTATCAGGTGCTGGATGAATCTGACCCCCTCTGATATATTCTGGAATACCTCAGATACAGGCTGGGTAAAGGCAGCCTGGGGCAGTGTTTTTGCTCCATGGGCAAATGGATCATGTGTCTTTATACACAACATGCCACAATTTGAACCATCAACTGTTGCAGATGTAAGAATAAGTCCACACTGTGGATTTTATTTCTATTTTCTGTAAGCAAAATAGACCCAGACAAACAGAATCTGGTACAAACTGACCCTCTCCTTTGTCCGTGGCAATAGGCACAGCACTTTCCACCCCCTCAAAATAACGAAACCCCCTCTTAAGTGCCTCCTATGGATAGTCAGTGTCCAACAATCCCATTCTCCTCCCAGTCTGGCATGGGGATGTGCTCAGTCACCCTGAGTCGTCAGTCAGAGGCTGACAGGCTCATTTCTCTCCTCTTGTAACAGAGAACCAGGTAATTGATCTAATTCATCAGTCTTCCCCAGTGCCAGGCTTCTCCTGACTTGCTCCTGTCGCTTATATTTGACTCTGAAACAGAATAGCCCTGGGAAATAAAAAGTAGCCTTAAAATTAAAAAACACTAGGTATTCAGTGTGACCATTAATTTCCACGTGATTATGTGAGGGCAGATGCTTGCAATTTGTATGGGGAACAGAACTGTCCAATACAGCCGATGATGAATCAATATCTTTCCTACCTGAAATAAATGGGCCAAATTCATCCCGTTTATTGGAGTCACTGGCACCAGTGTGAATATACTTCACTGGCTTTATGTTTTGGGCACTGCAATGATGGGCTCAATGCAAAACCCTGAATGGCCCCTGGCAGAACATGACTAAAGCAGAGCTCTCTAAAGGCCAGGCCCTGCAAGCACTTAAATATTACTCCCTCACACATTCTCAGGAACAGGCCCCAAGTCACACCTGCCATTCAACATCATAACTTTCCAATTTCCATTTTTCTAGACTCTTTCGAGATATCCTATCACTACCTTCTGCACAGCTCCAACTGCCTACCGCATGCTTGTGCAGCATGGCCTTACCAGGTATCATGTATTTGCTTATTACTAACAGTGACACAGGGAGGTGCGGTTTCAGTGATCCATCCAGCCTAGTTGTTTGCCTTTTGGCATTGTTGTATTGTGATATGCTATTTTAATTGAAATCCTGTTAATGGAATGGTCTAGCAAGAAAAAAATGTGCCTGCAACCCTAGAACCAGTGAAAACCCCTATTTAAGAGGCTTTCAGGGTGTGAATCTTTGTAAAGACAGTAAGGATGAACCAAGCCAGTTTGGGAAAGAGCTTCAAGGCCTAGGGGTAGCTCTGGGCAAGGCAAGGCCAAATTTTAGGCAGCCTAGAGAGTAACCTGGGTATGAGGCAGAGCTGATCCCATAATTCATCAAAGTAAAATGAGCAGTTAAATGAACCACTCACAAACTGATATTCACTTGCAAGCAGCACCCAGTGTCCTGTTGTTTTCTAGGAACGTTCATCTCCAAGGATGTGTTCTGTGTGAGTATCTGGCACAGAGGGGTCCAGGATTTGCTCAGATCAGATTCTGGTATCTTGAAATCTTGTAAGAGGAAAAAAGAGTCTTACGTATGTTTTTAGTCCTGCCAAATTCACTCCCATCTTGAAAGTGAATTCAGGTTCTGCATTTCCACTGGCAGCCTCCATAAATTTCCCCTTTGTTTCTATCACATTCATATTATCATGTTTGGATACCACATGTGGTTTGGTATATAACACACCACATAAAGGCATGAGATATTGGTACTAGTGGGCACAGCCATAAAACCCTCCCCCACTTGTTGAGTGACAAAAGGTGGCTGAGACCTCTTCAATGGTCTTGATTTAGCTCTTCCAAGAAAACACCTGCTGCTCCTCTTCTGTTGAGTTCCATAAACATTTTTCTTACTGGAAATCCTCCTCCTACTCTCACTGATGCAAGTAGATACTTCACCTTGCCTCCACTGGAAATGTGATTAGGACTTAAGGTTGATTTAGGAGCCTAACTGCAGTTTTGTGCAGCAGAACAATTATTTACATTTTCAATGAGTAAAGGAGGTTTTTAGACACATGGGACCACTGGAAAGTCCAAGGAGTTTCCTAACTCAACACAATTGCCAATTCTGTGAAACTGGTTATTGATTCTGATTATTTTCTGTGCTTCTCAAGTTACAAGTTCATGAGTCTGAAACACTGTGTGTCCGGAGGAGAGCCACTCAACCCAGAAGTGATGGAGCAGTGGAAAACTCAAACAGGCCTGGATATCTATGAAGGCTATGGCCAGACTGAAACAGTATGTTTGTTCTCATTCTTTCATCACGCAGCAGTCATGGTAACCTCTCAAGTGTAGCAGGATGAAGGCATAAACAGGGCACAATGCACTTGGTAAACCAGTGGCAAAGGTGACAATTCATTTTGGTCAAAATTTTTAAGGAAGCTATAAATTGATTAGGTATTCTTTTTATATGATCCTTATAACAACTAGATTAATACATTTTTAAGACCTAAGGGAGCTCTTGTGATTATAAAGTCTGACTTTCTGTATAATGCAGGCAAGAGAATATTACCTAATGATTCTTCCCTCAAATCAAATAACTTGTGGTTGAACTAGATCATCTCTTCTAGAAAGAGAAAGTACCAATACGTAGTTATGAAAGTGTTTTTGCCATGCTAGGATTGCAAGGGAAAACATAAAACCAGCTCCCTCCTAAGATGTCTGTATAAATATTTGTGACTGAATATAATAAAAATACCAAGAACAGATTCAGGCCTTCTTTAAATTTCACTTTCAGAATGTGCACAAAATAATTCAGTGAAATCAATGACACATCACATCCAGTTTGGGGACCTGCCCAACTCCCAGGCATGGGTCTACAAGTCTTCAATTACAGAGCAGGCGGAAGAAAATATTAGAATCTCAGTGGCTGCAAAGGTGGATGATGGTGGCAGTGGAACAAGATCCCCAGTTGTCTTGGTCTCCTTGCCATTGGATCAAGATCCCATTCTGCCAAGAGCCGTGTGGAAGTTGATGTGCAGCAGTTTCTCCACAATAAAAGAAGTAATGTACAGGTGTCTTCCATGAAAACAGGTTTTCAAGCACATTCCTCAAGTCCTTTGGCAACCAGCTAATGGCAGTGGCAGAAGGATTGTGAGGTCTGGAAGCTCCTAGTCATGAACTGGCACAAAGGTGGCAGTTACAAGAAGTTGATCTAGCAAAACAGGAGTGCAATTCAGCAGCTGTAACTGTGACAGAGCAGCCCTCTTCAGGATCTGCTCTGCTCACCCCACATGAGGAGGGGGCTAGAAAAGGTGCTTTTAACATAGCCTGTCTAATACAGTACTCTGTATTTCTTCCTGACTGGATAGCCTTGTCCAGTAGGATCACCTTTACTGCAGTCAAAAATAGCAGCAAAGATGCACATCATTTTCAGGCCCTGGAACATCGGGACCTTCAAGGACAATCCTAACAGCGAACGTCCAGAGTACCCTACTGCAATCATGGCCTGAGAACTCAGGTAACACAACATTGATGTAGCTGTGCTGAGTGAGACCCAGTGAGCGGGAGATGGGCAGCTCAAGGAACATGGAGGCAGCTATAACTTCTTCTGGAAGGGTAAACAGGAAGGAAAACACCACTTCACAGAGTTGGTTTTGCCATTAAGAGTGAACTCATAAACCAACTCAGTAAGTTTCCTTTTGGAATTAATGAGCACCTCACAACTCTCCACCTTAAACTGGCAGGGAGACAGTATGCCACTGTTAGCACATATGCCCCAACTCTTGACACCACCGCTGAAACCAAGCAGGAATTCTACGCCAACCTTGAGCAAGTCCTTTCTAATGTTCTGGAGAGAGACAGACTTTTTCTTCTCATTGATTTCAACACCAGAGTTGAAAGGGACTCTAACTTCTGGAACAAAACCATTTGCAAGGAAGGAGTAGGAAAGGTCAACTCCAGTAACATCCTCCTCTTGACCAAATGCACAGAACATGAATTCACCATCACCAGCATCCTGGTCTACCAGAAAAACAGGCACAAGACATCATGGCAGTACCCACAATCTAAGCATTGGCATCTAATTAACTATGTCATTGTCCATGCCCAGGATTGCAAAGATGTCTGCATCACCCAAGCTATGCTAGGATCTGATGATTGCTGGACTGATCACCAACTCATCTTGGTTATGGCACTCAAACTGGCTCTCAAACAATGGCTACAGCAGAAGCAACGCTGACAGAAGATCAATGTTGAAGAACTCAAGAATAATGGAAGAATGTCAACAGTATGTGGAGTGCCCTCAACGCCACCGTCATCGGTGCCTGTGAAAAAATATTTGGATTCTCTACCAGAAAACATCAAGACTGGTTTGACAGGAATGACCAGGAGATCCAATAGTTGATTGATCAAATACAAAGCCTTTTGTGCTTGGCAAAATGACATCAACTCCAAGCAAAAGAAATTGAATCTCCAATAGTTGATTGATCAAATCTCAGGGACCAACCCCTTTGAGACCTAAGGTTGGAAAAGACCTGATCAAAGAAAGAGGAGCCATCAATGCCCATTGGCAGGAGCATTTTGAAGACTTTCTCAATCGAGACTCTGTTGTTGACAAGAGCGTTCTCAACTCCATCCCGCAACACCCAGTCACAGATGATCTCGGAATCACTTCAAACCTTGATTAGGTAAGGAAAGCCATCAAGCAGATTAAGAACAAGAAGCAGCATTCCCTCTAAGCTGAGTGACATGCGCGGCCACGCAGGCACACTCATGCCATGCTGCCAGGCACACCCACACAGCCACACACGCCACACAGCTTAGAGGGAAGGCTGACAACAAGGCATCTGAAGTGGATGTAAACCCTGTGGAAATCTTCAAGCAAGGGGAAAAGGAGCTTACATCACAGTTTCATACCCTCATTTTAAGGATCTGGATCGATGAGAAAATCCCAGACAATCTCAGAGATACTATGATTGTGATAATCTTCAAGGAAGGAGACAAATCTGACTCTGGAAACTACAGAGGGACCACCTTGCTGTCCACCACAGGAAAGATCATTGCAAGAACCATCCTGAACCGTCTCCTTCCACTTGCTGAAGAGCTCCTCCTGGAATATCAGTGTGAGTTTAGGTCATCAAGAGTCACAACTGACATGGTCTTCACAGCTCGCCAGCTGCAGGAGAAATGCTGGGAACAACATAAGCCTCTCCACATGGCCTTCTTTGACCTCACAAAAGCTTTTGACTCTGTCAGCTGAGAAGCATTGTGGAGGATCCTTCTGAAGTACAGATGCCCACTGAAATTTGTAACCATTCTCTGTCTGTCCGTGACAGTATGTGAGTGGTGATTCTCAGTAATGAATCTATCACAGATCCCTTTGAGGTTAAAATGGGAGTTAAGCAAAGCTGCATCATCACTCCAACTTTTCTCAATATTCCTTGCTGTGATGTTACATCTGACCACCAACAAGTTTCCAGCTGAAGTGGAGATAAACTACCGAATGAGTGGTAAGCTGTTTAACCTCAGCTGACTCCAACCCAAAACCAAGATCACCCCAACCTCAATCATTGAACTCCAGTACGCTGATAATGCTGTAGTGTGCACTCATTTGAAAGCAGACCTTCAGGCAATCATTGACATCTTTACCAAGGCATACAAGAAAATGGGACTGATGCTTAATATGCAGAAGGTTAAGGTCCTCCACCACCAAACTCCTAATGAACAGTCCCCAGCTCCGGTAATCCAGATCCACAAAAGGCTCTCACAGATGGCTGACATTGACAAAGAAAACCAACAGTGCTTCCAGTGTTCAAGTACAGCCATTGGACACCTGAAGAAATGAGTATTCAAAGATCATAACATCAGATCCAAAACCAAGCTCATGGTTTATCAAGTGGTCATAATGCTCACCTTGCTGTATGGAGCTGAGGCATAGATCATGTACAGGAGACATCTAAAGTTGTTGGAGAAGTACCATCAACGTTTCCTGTGGAAGATCCTCTGAATCAAGTGGGAAGTCAGATACACCAACGTTAGTGTCCTCCTGCAAGCAAACACCACAAGTATTGAGGCAATGAACATCCAACATCAACTTTGTTGGGCAAGCCATGTCATCTGGATGTCCAACTCCAGACCCCCAAAGCAACTTTTATTCTCCCAGCTCAGCCAAGGTGTACACTCTAGAGGAGGGTGGAAAAAAGCACTTCAGGGACGTCCTCAAGGACAACTTTAAAAAATGCAACATTGATGTCAACTCCTGGGAGACCATCACCACCCCAAATAGCGGAAGAGTCTGTTTCAGGGATCTCAATACTTTAAACCTCATGGCAACAACAGCAGATGAAAAGGCAGGAGTGGCAGAAACAGCATTTCAGGGACCAAATTGAGAATCCAGTGCCACCCACCCCACACAAAAACACATGTTCGAGCTGCAGTAGAGTCTGTCATTCCTAAATAGGCCTCATCAGCCATCTTCGGACACACATATAAGACAATCTTGGAAGACAATCATCCTCGACTGCAAGGGATTGATAAAGAAGACATACACAGAGCCATACATGGAGACAGCCAGGAGAGAAGCATAATCAGTAGGGGAAACCAAGAGAGGTACACTGAAGTGTGTGGGCATTGGGTAATGCTTCTTGATACCTAACTCACTCTCTCCTCCCTACTCTGGCTGTAGGGAAGCACAATAATTGTATCTCAATTGGCAACCTTGTTTTCTCTTCATACCAATAAAAAGAAGAGGGGATTTGAATTTGGCCACCAAACCTCATCACCTCTGAACATTGGCAGCTAGAGTAATACCTACCAAAACACTAATAAAAGCACTAATAAAAGATAATGTATCATAGTGTATCATACTGATGTAATGTTTGACAATGTATTACACAGGTAACAATATGTGCCAATAAGAAAGGAATGAAAATTAAATCTGGCTCTATGGGACAGGCATCTCCACCTTACGATGTTCAGGTACGTTGATATACTTTCAAGGCTGGGTTCACATTAAAATATGAAAGTAAAAGAGTAAAGAAATGTTATGTAGTGTTGTTACACTCTAATATCATGCTTGTGACTTTTAAAGAAATTACATTGAGTCAGTCAAAACAATACACATTTTTTCTTCCAACAGATTGTGGATGAGCAGGGTAAAGTTCTGCCTCCAGGAGAAGAAGGTGATATTGCCATCCGCATCAAACCGACAAGGCCCTTTTGTCTTTTCTCTCAGTACTTAGTAAGAAGGCTTTTTTGCATACTAAGGTTTGAGACAATTTATACACATGGAGCAGTTCATTAGTGAAATCCAGCTAAGGATGGAGCCAGATCTGCTCCTGCTTCATCATACCTTCCTCAACTATGTCAGTCTTCATGTTCAGTGCTTTGCCCCATCCCACTTGTTCCACCCTCCATGGGAAGCAGAGCCATGAAGGCTTTTCTGCTGTATATAGTTTCACATGACTAGTCATGGCTAGTTACTACACAAGGCTAATCTTCCCAAGGGCATGGTGGGAGACTCATGTGGAAAGTCATGATGTGGCCCTTAACAAGTCTACATGGTGTGTTGAAGAATATAGGTTATATGTTGCAGATAGGCACTGCCTATGTGTGTCTTTCTGTCTTTCTGCAGCCCTCTGCACAGTAGGTCATGCCACCTGAGAAGTGTGTGTGTGACTTCGTTATAGCTGAATAATATTATAAAAATAACAGTAGAGACATCAATTGTATATAATCATGTAGTTTTTTGAAAGGTTGTGGCATACATGTTACCATACAAATGTGAATACTTTGTAGGCTAGTAAAGTAACAGGCTTGTCAAGTCTGTGTCATTATCCTACTCCAAGGGTTATCTATCTCAGGTAGATGTGCCTAATGGGATGATTTCTTTGAGTCTAGTGGTAGAGGTCATTGCTGTGGCCTCAACGGTCACAAACCCATGTTGGAAGTCTGCACTAGTAAATAATGTAGCTTTTCATAATTTGCAATGATCAGGGGTGTGGTAGTGTTTGCATATTTTTATTATCTAATACACATACATATCCACACACATTTTCCCCCCTAATAGGTATGGTTTTAAAAAGAAATAGAGCTATAATATTGTGTGGAGTACACTGGTCTTGGAAATATATAAAAGTAACAGCCTGATCATTTTTTATGTCTGCACTGGAGCAAGATAGATGCATTATTATGCTTCATTAAAGATCAGCTATGGTTTGTGAAATATTGTTTTATTGTTGTCAGGATAACCCAGAGAAAACTGCCTCTACAGTACGAGGGAACTATTATATCACTGGGGACAGAGGGATTATGGATGAAGAAGGATACTTTTGGTTTGTTGGAAGGTCCGATGATATCATTAATTCTTCTGGGTAGGTCCATAGCTATTGGGTTTGCAGGTTCCCTTACAGATCCCTTCTATATTATCACAAAATGCAATTTTATAAAATTTCTGAATAGATATAGATTTCCTGAGTACTTCCATGCCTACCTTCCCCTAGGTATCGTATTGGACCATTTGAAGTAGAAAGTGCCCTGATAGAACACCCAGCAGTCTCAGAATCAGCTGTTGTCAGCAGCCCAGATCCCATCAGAGGAGAGGTAAAGAGTAGATTAAGAACTATTTATACTCCTGTCTGAACGCTGAGTTCCTGTTGTACACATATTGTAGGAATATTTGGGATGAGCTGCAGATGTTGAGAAGAATCTTGGAACAGCTTTGCAGATGCTGCTATTAAAGCAGGTTAGAAAACAGAAAGAACAATTTCATTAAAAAAAACAAACTAGAATTTCAAAATAATTCCATTTTTCAGAGTTCAACTGGAACAAGTTTAGGGGTTTTTTTGTGGGGGGGTTGTATAATTTTGTTTTTTTTAATTGGAATTCACATTTTCTTTTTTCCTTTTCAAAATAAATTGCTTAAAACAGGAGTAACTACAGCCACTGGGAACTCTGAACCTCTGAAAATTAGGCCATTTAGTTAATTGTATTACTGTAGACTTTGATGTTTAATTTCATGAAGAATATTTGGGTTTGGGCTTTCTTATATCCCTGTTTTCAGCCTTGACACTAGGATTGATTGATGAATGTCAAATAAGGACATTGCTTCCAGTGTTTGCAAGCTAACAGTCTCCTAACTTTTATTACACAGGTGGTAAAAGCCTTCATTGTCCTGGCGCCTGCTTTTTTATCTCATGACCCAGAAAAATTAGTTCATGAACTACAGGAGCATGTGAAAAAGGTTACTGCTCCCTACAAGTATCCCAGAAAGGCAAGTGCACTCTTCCTTCCACAATCTCCACTTGATAAAAGAGGTACATTCAAAGCACAGAACCATATAGCTTTTCTAAGTTTTTCAGGAATTAGGCCATATCTAGGGCTAATTGCACCAATTCCTTTCCTGACACTAATGTCTTCAGAAGGCTCTGAACACATTTCAGTAAAATGACCAGCTGGCAGGCCCCACCTGGGTGATCCTACATACAGACTTCCCTCAGCAAGGACCAAAGGGAATGAATGGTAAACACAGTTCATTACACAGGGCCCAGTCCTGAAGTCATTGAACACTGACAGTTAGGCACTCTACTCCCATTAACTTCTAACGGTATTTGGATGCCCGCTCCATTGGTCCGCATTCAAATTCCCAGCCCAAGTCAGTGACAAACACCTATTGACTTCAGTGTCAGAAGGATTTAGGCTCAGTATTGTAGAGTGACTCAACAGAAATTCTCATTCCCAAGTTAACTGGGGGTTGTGCACTCACCACAGTTCTGCATCCTTTACTAACTACAAGACGTCTTAAATTGGCATTGTATTTCCCACCTGGTTCTACAGGAAGCTGTATCCATAACTTACAAAGGATCTACCCTTAGGGTGCATCTATACATCACCCTACAGTGACATGGTGACATGTTAAGTCACCATATGGCATACTACACGTGATCGCCAGCTATGTTGCCATAGGGGTGTGCTCCCTGGGTGTACTGCACCACTGCAGCAACATAGCAGCAAAATCTGCCTGTGAACCATTTGTGCGGTGCAGTAACCACCTGTACTGCACTATGCTTTAGTACTTGCAAAAGGAAGTACTAAAACATGGTGCCATAGCAATGTTGCCATATAGCAATGTGTAGACACACCCTAAATGTGCTAATTGTCACTACTTAGGTGGAGTTTGTTCAAGAGCTGCCAAAGACTGTTGCTGGGAAAATCCAGAGGAAGGTACTGAGAAACAAAGAGTGGGGAAGAGCATAGCATGGTCTGGACGTTCAAGAGCAACTGCTTCTTTCACATCCATCATCATCAATCAAGCCATGTTTTGCTCTCTATCATGAACAAAAACTGTTAATAGAATGGATGAGACTGTTAGCTACCAGTGGAAGAGAAAATAAAATTTTATGGTACTTGCATATTGACTGTGTGATAGTTCACCCAAGGTTGTAAAAACAGGAGGCCATTGATTTAGATGGCTTTGGATCAAAACATTTTGGAAAAGAGAGGATATGACTAAGAGAAGGAAAGCTGGGTTTAGGAATGTATGAGGGGGAAATAAAGGAGAATTTCAAGCGTGTACAGGAAGACCTGTGAGTACAAAATATGTACTAAATACATTTCCTTTCCTGAGAACATTTTAAGGTTTTCTGACCCAAGTAAAAATAAAGATTCAATAGCTCAAAAATATTCACAGACCAACAATCTGAAGAAAAATGTTGGTCTGGTTCTGTTGAAACATGTTCAGAATGTTTCTTTTTCATTTTTAATTTTTTTTTATTCTTTTATTATAACTAATTTAAATTTCAGAAGGCATTTTGAACCAAAAGCAGATTTGTTTTCATTTGGCAAATGGCTAAGTTTGATTAATTGGCTTTTTTTTAACAAAATAAGTTTGGTCCAAAAAATCCCAACCAGCTGTGCTGGTGGGCACAGTGCTGTAGCAATGAAGTCTGGCATCCGGGGCAAAGCTCGCAGCAGCAGCCTGCCCTTGCCCTGTGCACAGATCTGGGGGGCACACCCCCCTGCCACGCTTGCCTGAGAGTGCATGCAGTGGTGGGAACCACCCTTCCCCCATCCCTGCACCCCTGCAAACGAACTGCTCGCGGCTCCGTCCCGCACCTTGCCCTGGCTGGACAGCACCTGTTGGTGCTCCTTTGCTTCGGTGCCCAGGGCAGTCGCCCCGCTTGCCCCCCCCCTCTTGTTGCAACACTGGGTGGGCATGATATTAGGCAGAAATAGCATCGTGTCCTGTGAACTTTATAGCCCTTGTTAAATTCATTAGATTGTGAAGTCTTTAATTTGCAGAAATGGGGAAGAGAGACAGTGCTGGAGGTTAAAGTGCAAAGTCCCGGTGTAAATAATTACAAAATATAAACCCCTGCACAGGAGATAAATGTTGCATTGCCTCCTTTATTCTACACTATGTGGCATCAGAGTAAACTATACTGACTAAAACAGTGGGTGGCATAGCATATATATGTATATATAGCGTCAAATAAAAGCTAAGAGCAACAGGACCATTTCTGTGGACATAGACACCCTGAAAGCTGAAAAAACCAAAGAAGATCTACCGTGTGCAGCTCTTCAGTGTTCTCTCAGAGCTTCACTGTCCAGCCTGTTGGCCATCACAAAACACAGGTCGGTGAAACATGCTTGTTTGCCTGTGTCCTCAACTTCACTCTTAACAAAAAGGGAATTGGCTTATCCAGCACTTCAAAGCATCACACACTACTGGGTGAGATATTTCTTTTCCTTAAATTTGGGTTGTTTTATTAACTTTATTTTCTGCTATATTTTAATTAGAGAAAAATTTTGTTCACCTGGGAAATTCCAAATTCCAACACTTTGACATATTTTTCTAGGAAATTCTTTTCAGTATCTTTTCTTCTCTTCAGTAGTGCATTTTTCACCATCGCAATACATAGTTTATATAGATATCTCTACCTATAGATTAGAAAGTAGCTACTAACATAGTTACAGTATGTAAAAAATGAGACATATATTGAAAAAAATACATTTCTGAACTTCTCTGTTGTGTTGAGTTGAAAATGGATACATTTTGCATTTTATTTTTTTCCAACATATTCTATAAATAGTTTTGATAATGAAAAAATTCTCTGAAATCATCATTAATTGAAAAAAATATGTGGATTTCATGGAAAATGGATTTTCCCTTAATAAAGAAATAAGGGGTGCCAATTATGATCAATAAACATTGGGAGATACATCTCTGAATTAGTGTATAAGGCAAGGGTGAGCAAAATATGAACCCACCAATTGATTGTATCCAGCCCACGGCTGCCCCATGCATGGGACCAACACCCACCTGCTCCTACTTGGGGCAGCCTGTACCACGGTCCTGTCTGCACCCAACCTACTAATGGCACTGCCCCAGCCCTGGCCCCAGCCTTGGCCAGCACACACAGCTTCCTGGTGGGACTGCTCCTGCTGCTGCTCAGCTCCTTCTGCCTCCAGTGGCAACTCCTCCTGCCCCTGTTGTGCTGCTCCAGGTGTGGGGAAGCTGCAGCCAGACAGCTCCTGCCCCAGTGAACTGGGCTCCAGCTCCAACTCCTAGCTACTTTCCATCCACTTTACCCACTCAGAGTGATGAGCAGCCACCTACAGGCAGCTGAGTGGGTGGAAGGCAATGAGGAGCCAGAGCTGGAGCCCCACAAACTGGGTCAGGAGCCACCTGGCTTCAGTTCCCCTGCTTCCTGGAGCAGCACAACAGGGGCAGAAGGAGCAGCTGCTGGAGGTAGGGAGAGCCAAACAGTACTCGGGCAGCTGCAGCAGCAACAAGAACATCCCTGCTCAGAAGCTGTGCATGCTGGCTGGGGCTGGGGCGGTGCTGACGGTGGGCATGGGGCAGGTACATGTGGGAGTATGGCACAGGCCCCAGGTGGCAGTGGGCAGGGCTTGGCCCCATGAGGAGTGCCATGGGCCAGAACACACCTTCACAGCACCAGTCCTCCTGGGAGAGCTCTGCTGCACGTGCCCCCTGCCCCCCCTTTCCCTCCCTCCCCACACCTGCATTGGCTTCTGGGACCTAGATCCCTCCTCTTACCTCCCAACGCACACAATATACAAGAATAGGACTCTATTTTGAGCTATTGTGCAGTCTCTTTATATACACTACTCAAAAAAACATAAATCAGGATGAAAATATTTTTTGAAATAAAATTAAAATGTGTTATAGTTGATGTTTGATTTTCAGTATATGATTTGTTTTTTATTGATAATTTAAATTATAGATAAAATAATTATAAATTATAATTAAAATGAGATCTTCTGAAAGATTTTATGCGAGGCCCTTGACGGCTCACCAAAACCGCTATTTGCAGCTCTGGTCATAAACAGAGTCTGGGAAGTATAATTGGAGAATGGATCAAAATCAAAGTTTAGAATGCTGAGAAACTTTGTACAGTCCTATCTATATAGAGATGCTAATAGCATCATCATCCTATCATTGGTACAGGAGCACAAAGCATAGACTAGTCCTGTCCCACTATCAATTAGCAGGAATTGGATTCAGTAAACTATATGCCTGACTATTAATTTTAAGATAGATTTCTCAGATAAAAAATAAGGTTTAAACAAGTGTAGTTAAATAAGTACCAAAAAATATTTAGCCTAAGCAATGAAAAGTTCCCAGTATGTTAATTTTTGCTCTGGGTTTTTGACATTACATAATAGTAACACACATGGGAATGAGTGAACTGTTAGGGGAAAAATGAAATTCAAGTAGCTTTGCCCCTCCCAAAGGGCAAGAGAACATTTGCAACCCCAAAATCTGCCTTTTCCTCCTCTTGCTACTTCTCAACATGTATTTTCTTTGACTCAGTGCTACTGAGTCAAGGTACATATCAATAAGTTTTATACTGTGTATCGGCATTGATTTGGGGAAGGAATACATCAGGGAACAACTTCTGGATCCAGACATGAAACTGGAGTTTTGGTCCCTGTAAAGCAGCCACATTAATGCTACAAAAGCAACAAGTTTTTGGACAATTAGCCAAGTTTTATTTCTTGTGGAGGTGTACTACATTCATTCCTCCTGATGCTGAAGATGACAATCATTCATTACCATTATATCTGCTTGTATTATATCAATGCCAAGAGGGGCCACGCAAATTCTGTACTAGTGATTCTTTACTGAAGTGCTGTGGCACCCTGGGTGCTGCCAGATCCTTTGAAGGGTCAAGAGGTGTGAGGAGATAAGCTGGATGTCAGGAGATAAGCAGATAAAAGCAGGCTCAGTCTTATTAATGCCTGACCAATCCCATCTCCCCACTGCCCAGCCCCCCCTACTAGGAAATAAGCACTGTAATCTATAAATTAGATGCCACTCAGTTTTCAAAAAGACATACAAAAAACTAGAACTCTTGGTTCCAAAATGATACCTTTTATTAGACCAACTGGAAAATGACAAGAAAATTGCCCTTTTCTGCAAGCTGTTGGGAATCAAAGTCCCTTTGTCAGGCTCTGGGAAAAGTGTAGATGGTACAAGATGGTAAAAAGTCCCCATAGGTCAGAAATAAACTTCATTTTTGCACAGAGGGAGCTGAAGACGGAAGTCTGTCCCTCTGGGTCCATGAAAGGGTCTTTGTGAGCTGTGTTGAGTAGCTCTTTGATTTGTTGATCAAGTAGAATTCCTTCCCTGAAGGTGTCAGATGGTAGGTAGGGAGGCAAAAAAAACTTCCTTGTTGTTCTGCAATGAGGTTTAAAATTCAAAATCGGAAAAGGACAATTTTCTTGCCATTTTCCAGTTGGTCTAATAAAAGGTATCATTTTGGAACCAAGATTTCTAGTTTTTTGTATGTCTTTTTGTCTCAGACCAACACGGCTACCAAGTACACCCCTGAAATATGGAAGATGCCAAATTTCGGCCGATTTTGGATTTTAAACTTTATTGCAGAACAACAAGGAAGTTTTTTTGCCTCCCTACCTACCATCTGACACCTTCAGGGAAGGGATTCTACTTGATCAACACATCAAAGAGCTACTCAACACAGCTCACAAAGGCACTCTCATGGACCCAGAGGGACAGACTTCTATCTTCAGCTCCCTCTGTGCAAAAATGAAGTTTATTTCCGACCTATGGGGCCTTTTTACCATCTTGTACCATCTACACTTTTCCCAGAGCCCGATGAAGGGACTTTGATTCCCAAAAGCTTGCAGAAAAGGACAATTTTCTTGCCATTTTCCAGTTGGTCTAATAAAAGGTATCATTTTGGAACCAAGAAAGAGTTCTAGTGTTTTGTATGTCTTTTTGTCTCAGACCAACACGGCTACCAAGTACACCCCTGACTCAATTTACAAATGTTATGGAGGGGCCTCCCTCGAGTTGAGTGAGAACCACTCTTCTGTGCAAATCAAGGGTAAAACAACTGATTTATTCCCTGAAAATGTCAATATTTATATATTGGGAATGATAGTAATACTTCTGACTAGATCTCATTGCCTTCTTAAAAGTTAATTAAGTCTAATGGGGTGAAGGTCTATCCTGAGTCAGGCTCACAAGATTTCTTCCCTGCTGTCAAGCATCACTGGGCAGATTAATGTGTTAGAGGCTTAGGAACTTTAACTGCAGTCTCCTGATACACCGTTTTAATATCGTTGAGATAGCTCCTACTGGGGAATAAGGAAAGAACCCAGCTGTTAAATTAGTTATTTTGCCCTTGAGAATAAAGGTCTGACAAACCTGAGTTGAATCTTTCAGGGGGTCCTAGAGAAAATAGTGTATGGAGAGCAGTATCTGTTATAAAAGGAGGAGATGGTGTGGAACAAAGCATCAGGGCTACTTGTACACACCACAAAATTGGCCTTTAAAGTGGCTTAAATGCTCTTTTGCACTGCTTTAATGGCATTGCTGTTTCCACTGTCAGCAGCGTATTGTGCGTTAACAGTGCTGCTGTTTACACGGTCAGCAGTATATTGCACGTTAAATGACTTCGGGACACAGCAAAATAAAACATGTCCAAGGTGTTTTCGTTTGATACCGTGCAGGCGCAAAGGGAAGCACGGGGCCCCATGTAGCTCATGGGCTGTGCAGGCAGCCCGTGAAGGCAGGCTCCACTGAAGAAAAAAAAAATGGTGAGCCTGATCTTTTTTTTTTTTTTGTCCCTGGAGCCTGGCTGCCCGCCCGAGCTGGGTGGGTGGGACAGTGCTTTCCTCCATGGCTGTGAGGGTGGCTGGTGCTTCCCTCTGTGGCTGCGGTGCTGCCCAGGACCGACCAGGCTAGGTGACTGCAGGTAGGTGCCACCTGGGGGGCGCCGCCGCCGCCACCGCCACAGAGCGAAGCACCAGCCCCCCCTTCTCCCCCCCACAGCTCAGGGACCACTCAGCCTGGTGGCAGCTCCCCCTCCCCTCCCCTCCCCTCTGCCCCGACTGCCAGAGAGGCAGATAAGAATCAGGCCCAACCCTTGTGTACACACCACAGGGGTTTACTTCAGTTTAAATTGAAGCGGGGTTTTTAACAACCCACTGCTTCAATTTAGGGAGAATTAAACCGAACTAAACCTCTGTGGCGTGTACAAGCAGCCCAGGTCTAATAAACATGCAGGAGTTTTAAGAGAAAAGTGGTGAATCCCACACCATCAATTTAATTCAAGTGAGATTCTTGAGAGCTGCAAGATTGTAGGTAAATTCTTGAAGGCCTCAAGGGACTAGAAACTACAAGGCACTGTGGAAAGCTTCATTCATTTGGAGGAACTCTTGGAAAGTATCTTAAGGATAAAGACTGAATATGACTTGGTTTTGCCAAAAAGAAACTGGCACAGAGTTGGGCAGTGCAGTGCCCAACTCAATCACCTAACTGGTGTACTTTGAAAATATAACTACTATGGCAGGAGAAATTCCTAGCATATCTGATAGTAAGATATTAGAGGGGTTTAGACTTTTTTTACATCAGACATTTGATAAAGAGTTAAATTAACCTAAGAAAGAGGGAAAGGGGTAAATGTGGAGCTAATTAGAAAGCTGGTAAAGAACAAGGGATAAAGGGCAGACTTCAGTGAAGTTACCCATGGAACAAAGTTGTTAAGGAACATAGCTATACATTTAATTTGTAGACAATTCCAAAATGGATCATTTGGTCATTGAGTTTAACCCCATATATGTCACAAACCCTAGAATGTCACACAGTTACCACTGTGCTGAACCAGATAACTGTGTCTGGCTAAAGCGTAGCTCCTAGGAAGATGAAAAAGGATAATAAACCAACAGTCCTAAGCAACACTTTTAGGATTCTAACGGATCTCTATTGGCTTCTGTTCTGACTGTCAAGTCTTCAGCACAGGGACCGTGTTTTATTCTGTTGTGCCTGCTGATACTCCATGTACATTTGCAGCACTCTCTAAACGCTCAATGAGAGCAAATAAATAGACAAAATCTATGAAAACAGAATCTCCATGTTTCTGGCAATACTAAAAAAAAGAGAGACATCACAGATGGCAAGGAAGAGTTTAAATGGACTCCAACGGATTTCAGAGCATTATGGTGTGTGTAGATGGGAAAGCGAGTTGAATGAAAAAGAAATGTAGAATCATAGAAAATTAGCCCAGGCCTTTAAGCCGGGCCTTAAAAACCTCCAAGGATGGAGATTCCACCTCCTCTCTAGGTAACCTGTTCCAGTCCTCACCACCCTCCTAGTGACAAAGTTTTTCCTCATATCCAAGCTAAACTTCCCTTGGTGCAACTTGAGCCCATTGCTCCTTGTTCTGTCATCTGTCACCACTGAGAACAGTCTAGCTCCATCTTCTCTGGAACCCCGCTTCAAGTAGTTAAAGGCTGCTATCAAATCCCCTCTCAGTCTTCTCTTCTGCAGATTAAATAAACCCAGTTCCTCAGCCTATCCTCATAAGTCATGTGCCCCAGTCCCCGAACCATTTTCATTGCTCTCCGCTGGACTCCCTCCAACTTGTCCATATCCTTTCTATAGTGGGGGACCCAAAACCAGACACACTACTCCAGATGTGGCCTCACCAGTGCTGAATAGAGGGGAATACTTATGTCCTTCGATCTGCTGACAACACTCCTACCAGTGCAACCCAGTATGCCGTTAGCCTTCTTGGCAACGAGGGCACACTGCTGACTCATATCCACCTTACTGTCCACTGTAAATCCTAGGTCCTTTTTTGCAGAGCTGCTGCTTAGGCAGTCAGTCCCCGGGCTGTAGCAGTGCATGGGATTCTTCTATTCTGAGTGCAGTATTTTGCACTTGTCTTTATTGAATCTCATGAGATTTCTTTTGGCCCAATCCACCAATTTTTCTAGATCAGTCTGAATCCTAGACCTTCTCTCCAGTGTACCTACTATACCTTCCCCCCCCCCCCCCCCCCCCCCCCAGCTTGGTGTTATCTGTGGACTTGTTTAGGGTGCAATCCATTCCAATTTCCAGATTGTTAATGAAGATGTTGAACAAAACCAACCCCAGGACAGACCCCTGGGGCACGCCACTTGATACCAGCTGCCAGATAGATATTGAGCCATTGATTACTACCTGTTGAGCCCAACAATCCAGCCAGCTTTTTATTCACCTTACAGTCCATTCATCCAATGCATACTTCCTTAGCTTGCTTGCAAGAATGCTGTGGGAGACCGTATCAAAAGCCTTGCTAAAGTCAAGGTATATCAGATCCGCTACTTTCCCCACGTCCGCAGAGCCAGTTATCTTCATAGAAGGCAATCGTGTTGGTCAGGCATACCTTGCCCATGGTGAATCCATGCTGACTGTTCCTAATTCTCCAAGTGCTTAGAAATTGATTCTTTGAGGACTTGCTCCATTATTTTTCCAGGGACTCAGGAGAGGCCGACTGGTCTGTAGTTTCCTGGATCCTCCTTCTTCCCTTTCTTAAAAAAGGACACTGTATTTGCCCTTTCCCAATCATCCGAAACCTCCCCCAGTCACCACAGGTTTTCAGAGATAATGGCCAGTGGCTCTGCAATCACATCAGCCAACCCCCTCAGCACCCTCAGTTGGATTGCATCTGGTCCCACGGACTTGTACATGTCCAGCTTTTCTAAATAGTATCTAACCTGCTCTTTCTCCACTGAAAGCTGCTCAGTGCAGTACTCTGAGAACTGACCTTGCCTGTGAAGACAGAGGTCAAAAAGGCATTGAGTACTTCAGCCTTTTCTCATCACCTGTCACTAGGTTGCCTCCCCCATTCAGTAAGGGACCCACACTGTCTCTGACCTTCTTTTTGTTGCTAACATACTTGTAGAAACACTTCTTGTTACCTTTCATGTCCCTTGCTACCTGCAACTCCAATTGCACTTTGGCCTTCCTGACTTCATCCCTGCATGCCCGAGCAATATTTTTGTACTCCTCCCAAGTTGTTTGTCCAAGCGTCCACTTCTTCTAAGCTTCCTTTTTGTGTTTAAGCTCACTGAAGGGTTCGCTGCTAAGCCAAGCTGGCCGCTTGCCACATTTGCTATTCTTCCTGCATATCGGGATAGTTTGTTCCTGTGCCCTCAGTAAGGTTTCTTTAAAATACAACCAACTCTCCTGGGCTCCTTTCCCCCTCAGACTGGTCTCCCAGGGGATTCTGCCCATCAGTTCGCTGAGGGAGTCAAAGTCTGCTTTTCTGAAGTCCAGGGTCCATACTCTGCTGCTCGCCTTTCTTCCTTTTATCAGGATTCTGAACTTGACCATCTCGTGGTCACTGCTGCCCAAGTTGCCATCTACTTCTACATCCCCCACCAATACTTTCCTGTTTATGAACAACAGATCAAGAAGAGCAACACCCCTAGTTGGCCGCTCCAGCACTTGCACCAGGGAGTTGTCCCCAACACTCTCCAGAAACATCCTGGCTTGCCTGTATACTGCTGCATTGTCCTCCCAGAAGATGTCAGGGTGATTGAAGTCCCCCACAAGAACCAGGGCATGTGATCTGGAAACGTCTGCTACATGTCTAAAGAAAAACTCATCCACTTCATCCTCCTGGTCTGGTGGTTTATAGCAGACACCCACCACAACATCAAATGTGCATCACATTTTTTTGCTCTCCGTTCAAACCTTAACCCAGAGACTGTCAAGGCCTATCTCCGGTGTCATACTGGAGCTCTGAGCAATCATACAGCTCTTTTACATACACCGAAACCCCTCCTCCTCTTCTCCCCTGCCTGTCCTTTCTGAATAGTTTGTACCCATCCATGACAGTGCTCCAGTCATGAGAGCTATCCCACAAGTCTCTGTTATTCCAATCACATCATAGTTCCTTAACTATGCGAGGACTTCCAATTCTACCTGCTTGTTTCCCAGGCTCCGTGCATTTGTGTACAGACACCTGAGGTGACTGACCAATTGCCCTACTTTCTCAGGAAAAATGAGGCTTCCTCCTGCTTCTGCTTCATTCAGGTCACCCACTTCCCCGCTTACCCCAGGGCTTTGTTCTCTGTTCCCCCAGCGAACCTAGTTTAAAGCCCTCCTTCTCCGTTCCCCCAGCGAACCTAGTTTAAAGCCCTCCTCACTAAGTTAGGAAGCCTATCTGCAAAGATGCTCTTCCTTCTCTTCATCAGGTGGATCCCGTCTCTTGCTAGCAATCCTTCTAGGAACAACATCCTATGGTTGAAGAAGCCGAATCAGCTGCACAGCTATGCATCAATCTGCCAGATGCAGCCACTCCTGCCGGGGCCCTTCCCCTTGACTGGAAAGATTGAGGAGAACACAACCTGTGCCCCACCTTCCCCTGTCCCCTTCACCCTTATACCCAGAACCCTGTAGTTATTCATGATCTGCTCGGGGTCACCCCTGGCAGTATTATTGGTGCCCACAAGGAAGTTAAGCAGGGGTGGACAAAATACAGCCCACAGGCACTTTGTCTGGCCTGTGCCAGGTCCCTTGCTCCTGCCTGGCCTAGGCGCCATCTAGCCTGTGGCAAATCCTGCCACCCCCTGGCATGCAGTGGGGCTGGGGCAGCTCCACAGCTGGATTGCCTTTGTAGGCAACCCAGATGGCAGTGGCTCCTTCCAGGTACTACCACCACTGGCCCCAGCCTGGTGGTACTGGCAGGGACCTGCACATACAGCCCCGACATGGCCCACCTTGTGCCTGCTCCAGACTCACCTGCCCACACTGAGCAGTGGCAACAGCAGCAGCAGCTATGCAGAAGCTTCTGCACAACACGGGGGGAAAGAAGCCCCCTTCACTGCTGTTGGGCCTGTCTTGCTGCAGCCTCCCAGAGCCCATGCCTGAGCTGCCCTGCAGTTCCTCTGCGCTGCCATCAGTGCCCCGCTGGGCAGACCATGAGGCAGCAGCAATGGCGGCAGAGAGGAGCAACAGGGCAGCCCAGGCGCAGGCTCAGCAGTGGGGTGGCGGGGGTGCTTTTCCCCTGGAACCAGCAGCAGCTTCTGCTTAGCTGCTGCCACTGCTTAGCATGGGTGGTCAGTCTGGAGCAGGGCAGGGTGAGTTGGGGCTGTGCGTGTAGGTTTTGGCTGGTCCAGAGCTGGTCTGCTCCACTGGGCCAAGTCCAGAGTGGGCGTGGGGTGGGGTGAGGGCTGTGCGCAAAGATCCCTGTTGGTAGGAACCACCGCCGCCACCTGGGCTGTCTAAAGGGCAGGGCAGGACAGGCTTGAGGTTGGAGCTATATGCTGTTGATGGTGGCATGCGGGCCCCAGGCTGTTGCGGAGGGGTAAGGGAGGGGCTGCTGACTGGCCTGCAGCAGGTCCCCAGAACTGCGTATGTGGCCCATGGGCCCAAATAATTGCCAACCCCTGATGTAAAGTTATCTGAACCAATTTAGATTGGTTCAGGGAGGTGGCGCAGCGAAGAGAGGCCCGGTGCACCAGGCAGGCAGGCAGGCACTGCTACTATCCATTTGCCTGGCGCACCACGCCACCCTGCCCCACTCCCACATCTGCCTGCAGCACCACTGTCTTACAGGGGGAGAGGGGAAGGAGCGGGTGGTGGCATGATCCCAGATTCCCCATTCTCTTAAATGGTCACACTAACAATACACCAGTTCAAAACTGGATCTTTTCTCTCTTGGTTGTCAGGCGACTTTCAGAATAACAACTATCCTCTTTATTATCTGTGTTGCAGGATTCCACTGATTTTCTTTGGTGAGTTAAAACATTTTGCTAAATCCTCTTCTGCCATGAAGATTTTGCTGAAATTACGAACGCACAAAGCTTTATGGATTCCCAAATCATATTGTAGATCTTTCCATAAAGACCACAAGCTGCTTGCCTCAGAGATATTTTCACATTATGAACCTAGCAAGAGACATGAACAGGAAGTACCGGAATACTTTAATTTTGCAAGTGATGTGCTGGACAAATGGTCTCAGATGGAAAAGGTAGAATCCCTTCTGTTGTGCAAATTAGATTTCTTCTTCCTTTTTGAATAAATGTTTGCTATTCATTTTTTTAAAAATCAGTTGCCAAAGACAATTTACACTGGAAAGTTAGGCAAGACCATGTGAAGGTATGAATGTTGAGCCCAAGTGAAAGAGGGTCCAAACAAGCTTTGAGACTACTGCCGAGCTATTAAATGTCTAGGGCTCAAAAAAAGAAAAGTAGCAGAAATAAAAATGCCAAATTGAAAGCATGAGAAATCTGCAACAAGACTCTTTCCAGTGACCTCAGGGGGCTCTGGATAGGGTTCCCATATGTCCCAGTTTAACCAGAACAGTCCTGGATGTTGAAACCCAGTCCCAGCAGGCTTGTGAGAATTAAAATGAACATCCTGGAAATGTAGAGGTGCAAGGCACTGTCTGACAGGGAATCAGAGTCCTGTAGAGTAGCATAGCACACCAGGCAGGGACTGCTGCTGCCCACCTGCCTGGCGCACCATGCCACCCCATCCCCACCTCTGCCTGCAGCAGTACTCTTGACTTGGGAAGGGGGAGGGGAGCATCCCAGATTTCCCATTCTCCCATATGGTCACCCAAGCTCTGGTGATACATCTCAGCTATGCAGCTCACAGATTCATATGCATCAATGTTTAAACCCTTATGTTGTTCTGTAGGATGGAAAGAGACCAGTTTCAAACCCAGCTTTCTGGTGGATAAATGGAAGAGGGGGCGAAGAGAGGTGGAGCTTTGAGGAGCTGGGATTCCGATCCAGGAAAGTGGCCAATATGCTCATGGAAGTGTGTGGTCTGCAAAAGGGAGACAGACTTATAGTGATTTTGCCCCGGATACCAGAATGGTGGCTGGTAAATGTGGCTTGTATACGAACAGGTCAATAAACCTCTTTTAATATATCAATTAATGAACTACTGTACTGTTTTGCCCAGAAATGTTTGGCTAAATTCACTCCTGATCTAAGTTTGAAAATAATTGACTGTGTTTTTAAGTAGAAAAAGATCAAATTAAACATTCCTCTTAAAAGCTAACCTTATTGCTTTTCCAGGAATCGTCCTTATACCAGGGACATCCCAATTAACAGCCAGAGACATTTTATATAGACTGCAGGCATCTAAAGCCAAGTGCATCATTACCAGTGACAAAGTGGCACCTGCAGTGGACTCTGTGGCACCCGAGTGCCAGTTTCTGAAAACTAAGTTAATAGTATCAGAAGGCAGCA
>NW_005842178.1:1028403-1050806 GCF_000455745.1 Alligator sinensis
TGAACTTCAATGAATTGTACAAGTGAGTCTGCATTAGCTCTAGTGTGGTAATAGGACATGAAATGAAGCTTTCTTCTGCCAAGTACCTTATATCCATTAGACACAGAGTGTTTGGCAACTTTTTGGTGGAAGTTTGCAAATCAACTTATGATGCTGGTCTCTTTTCAGGTGGGTCCCATCCTATCCTTACTTAATGGGAGTTTTGCACATGCAATAAAAGCAGGGTGTAACCCTTTGTTATTTTTCGGTGAATTTGGTTAAAGGCTTCTATAGAGTAATTGCCCATTGCTGACTCCTCCAACTGTATCCAGACCTCTTCCTTTTGGAAGCTAAATTGAAAATTGTATGGTAGAATTTCTTGAAATCTGCACTTTCAAATTTTCATTTGATCAAATATACTATAACAAGCGTGTTTTTCAAAGTAGCTTGGTATTTATATTCCTAAATGAGCCCAAGAAATCCACAAAAGATCTTTTTAAAAAGATGACCTATTATTTATATCTCAGTGAATGTTTGCTTTCAATTTAGATTAAGTTTTGAATGGTGAAATAAATCCATCCATCCATTGATCCATTCATTCATTCTTGGTTCCTAAGGGAAACATCCATGATGTCCTCTTGTTCTTCCTCCTTCGGTAGAGAATATCATTCTGGATGAGAAATTAAATCACAAGGAGCCAAGCCATCTGAAAGAAAAATCATTATTTCCCCATTTATTAAGAAATTCTATCCAACCAACTTTATTTGGGATGTGGAAGAGGGCACTTGCAACATGTAATCCACATTTACATTTTTAGAACCTCAGTAGATTGTAACTGTAACCACTTAATTCACTATTATATTCTGTATTTTGAAGGACACAACCTGCTGACCACATCTGCGTTAAGACAAAGATGCAAGATCCAATGATGATCTTCTTCACCAGTGGAACCACAGGTTCTCCAAAGATGACCGAACATACCCAGGGCAGTCTTGGTTTCAGACCTGTTATCAGTGAAAGGTACGGATGGTAACTCTGGTGGCTTTATAACACGGGGCCAAACAAGAGGTGAAAGTGAAGTGTAAAGCATGAGCCTGGATGACCAATGGAACTGAGATACATAATAGGTAAGAAGTGTTAGGTATGAACAAAGTTCAGCTTCAGTCTTGGTCCCACTCTACAACTTTAATTAATTAATAGTTTCTAACCTTTCTTTAGAGAGGCTCTGATGACAGCCAGCAACTGGGAGCACTCTAGCAGCACAGTTCCTATACTTGCCATGCTATTTGGGGCTGCAGAGGTCCTTAGGACTGAGCCAGGGAAAATGAGCTCCACAGGGTTACCTCTGACCTCAGCCTCTTCCATAGAACCCGTGGCTTCTTCCTCCTCAGTCCTCTCTTCTCTCCTGCCATGCTCCACAAATAACAGAACTCAAAAAAAAGTTTTCCCTTAAACTTTTAGAGTCTCCATCTCCTCCTCTCACCTGCCATCCTAATCCTATGTTAGTTATTTCTACAAAGAAACTCAGGCTGTAAATGTATTTTAAACCTGAGATGATTAATTAAACAAGTTCACTACAAGGCAGTCTCCTTATTACTTCCCAGTGTCTACGGCTATGCTTTAGTTAAAATTATTGCTTTCTATTGCCTTTGTCTATAAAATACAATTTTATCATAATTGCTCTTTCTCTGTCATCTCAGATACTGGCTGGATACAACTCCATCAGACCTAATATGGTGCACAGCAGATACAGGTTGGATAGTGGCTACACTGGGGTCTGTTCTTGATCCATGGGCATTGGGATCATGTGTCTTTGCACACAGTCTCCCACAGATTGAACCAACAACTATCCTAAATGTAAGGGAAAATGCATCATGTAGATTTGTTATGGTTTCCCCATGCATGAAATAGATCACATATCCAGTCCTTAATTAAACACTCAGATCCTGTTAGGTATATGCAATTCATTGTGTTTGAGATGCTGTAGGACTTTCACATTCATTTTCTAGTGCCTAAACTGAAATCCTTTACCCTACGTACTAAGAACCAGTCCTGATGTCAGTATTTATCTCGTCACAGCTGGCCATTACATGAATACAAAATTGCTTTCCAAAAGCAATATTGACTGGTGTCCCTCTGGCTAAATATGGCCCTGTTGATTTAAAGGCTGCATGAGATAATATCAGTAGTTTAGGTAAATTAGAACAAGAGAGAGAACTTTCTCCATACTGGCCAATGTGAGGTTTGAAGAGCACTGCTCACCTAAGGAGAGAGAGGATGACTTTTTCTAAGAGAAGGAAGAATTACACTTTGCACTTTCTTTGAGCTCAGTGCACAATGTATTTTTTTCTGAAGGTCACATGGTTTGTCTTGTTGTTTTAATCCACTAGACTATCTCCAGATTTCCCATTACCACTTTCTTTGGTGCTCCAACTTTGTTCCGCATGCTGGTGCAGCATGATCTTTCCAGGTACATTGTTAATTGATTTACCAGGTATATTTACCCAATGAGTTATTAATGTAAGTAGAGCTCTTACTACTTGGCACAAAATGCTTAAGTTTTAGCTGTTCAAGCCACCACTAATGAAAAGACAGTAATAAGTAATGTGGGATTTGTACAGCTTCATTACAAAACATGAAGACATGAAGACTAAGAGGGTGTAAGGTGGAGTAAAGTAAAGAAAATGTGTATGTGAGTCCATAGATATACATCCAGATTCAATGGTGATATAGGCAAACTTCTGAAAACTCCTGAAAATGCAACCCAATGCTGCTAATACTGCTAGAAATACTAGTAAGGGCCATAAGTAAACTTGTGCTATTTGCTGGCTCTGTGCTCCCACAGCTGTGTGGCAGGGAACGGGTGAGGGGCCCTGGGCCAAGGGGGCAGCGCTGGACCTTCCCACTCTCCTGTGGTGCCGGCCAAGCACCAGGCTTAATTCATTTGAAAACCAACTGTGTGCAAACACTGGTGCAACGTTCCAAAGCTTAATTTGGTTGAAAACCTAGTGTATGCAAACACTGATGTGATGCTCCAAAATAAACAAGTTTAAATTTTATAAACCTATTTAATTTAATGAGGATTAAACCCCATGGTGTGTACAGGTGCCCTCAATTACCAATGGGTTTCATTTCTCATACCTTAGAAATGTACTTTTATCATGGAATGGTAATGTTAGTGTAACTAAATGTGTGTGTACGCTTGCCTCAGGAGCCCAACTTACCAACCCCACACCAATTTTATTTTGCTTTCTCACATTCTAAATAGTTGCTACTTGTGCTACCAAGCATTTTTTCTCCTCCATTGCCTTGTAAATTATATCAGCTTAATCTAAAGCTAATTTAGGGTCTGAACAGACAACATATTTGCAACAGTATAATCAGCAATACACCAGTGAAAAAACTGGCAGACAATGAAACTCTACAAACTAGGGTAACATCACTCAATAATGGAGAATTATTCCTAAAAAAATCAATGTACAAAATCAAGGTGTTCAATCACCTGTCCATTTCTTTTTGTGAAAGTTATGTCTCCTCTATATTTGACTGCTGCTGAGATTCTGCAGGCCATGAACTCAATTCAGCAAAGTGTTAAATGTTTAACTGTGTACTTTTGTGTAATCCAATCTGTGTTCCACAAAGCCATTCTTTAACTTTAGGTGCATGCTTAAATCCCATTAATTTCACTGAGACTTCTGATGTTCATAAAGCTTAGCAGAGGCATACACCCTTCCATTGTTAGGGCCAACATGATGTAAATTTCTTCCTTTGATTTCTATACTCCAAGGAAGCATAAAGAGCTCTCCAGCATTGTATGTTAATGCTTGCAAGATATGTAATTGCTGTGCTTATCACCAGTGACCACAGGAAGCTAATCCCTGTCCCCTTTGCTTCCATGGCCTTTAAGTGACTCTCATGTTTTTCAAATACCTGTTAAGTTACAAGTTCATGAGTCTGACACACTGTCTGAGTGGAGGGGAGCCGCTCAACCCAGAAGTGATGGAACAGTGGAAAAGCAAGACGGGTCTGAATATCCATGAAATATACGGACAGACAGAAACAGTACGTTTAACCCAATTAATAGTTGGTTAACTACTTTTAACGTTTTTAATTGCTTTCCTATGCTTTGTCAAAAAAGTTATCTGTTCTTTCATGATATATCTTTTAAAATGCAGTAATCTCTATAAGTTGATGATTTAAAAACAGCCAGCCTTCTTGGAGTGCCCGTGAAAAAGGCTGAGTTCTTTGTGCTTTAATGTTTCCTTAAATATCACCTAACAGAAAATGATAGGCAAGGAAATCTGTCTTGTGTTAAAGCACAGGACTGGCAATCTGGATACCTGGATTCTTTTATAGGTTATATCACAAATGTTGTATATGACCTTACATATAGGTCTTGCTCCCCATTTCCCAATTGTAAAATTCTTCCCTTATCAACAGGTGTTTTGCTTGCCTCTGGAATTGAATTGGAAAATTCATTTAAGGCCTGATCCAAAGCTAGTTTTTACATAATGCACTTGGCTTTAGGAGCTTGTTTATTTGCTTGTTTGTTTTTAACAGGGAGTAATCTGTTCGGTTTCCAAAGGGATGAAGATTAAAGCTGGATCAATGGGAAAGGCAGCACCCCTTTTCGATGTTCAGGTTTGTTAAGATAATTTACTGCCTTCTGTCAGTTTAAGTTATAGGATATTCTTGTCATTAATATTGTTTCTGGACTAAAATATATGTTCTTATTCTAGATCATAGATGAAAATGCTCATATTATGCCTCCAGGACAAGAAGGAGAAATTGCCATCAGAATCAAACCCACAAGGCCACTTGGTCTTTTCTCTAAATATATAGTAAGGAATCCATTTTTTCCCCATAGCTTTATCATTCTACAGCTGACACAAAGGTGCCACAATTTCCTCAGCTTTTGTGTTTGCTCTGCATCATGTACTGTACTAACAGTCTGTCCAGGTAAAAAGAACCTGAAAGGTCTCTCTACAAATTAGAGACTGAAATCAAGTTAAAAAATCTAGATACAGATTTCAATCATCCCAAGATTTGGAGGTCTTTGGTCCAGGACATCTTAAAACCGGGATCTCAAATCTGCACTGAGGATCCTTCTAATATTATGTACACCAGATGTAGTGTGCATTAGTTGAGTCATAATAAATCTCCATTCTGATATAAATCTACAGGTCAAACCAGAGGATCAACAAGTCTGAGATAAAGGTGTATGAATAACTGACTGTTTTTTTCCTTTGGGGCCCTATATGTGCAGGAGTTTATTGCTTTGCGTTAATTGCACGTCAGCATTCCCTTTGAAAAGTAAAAAACAAATCTTTTGGGGTCAAAAAACATGTTTTGTCTCAAATTTGAGCTTTTAATTAAAAAATAAATAAAACTGAAGGCTATTTCTTAATGGCCATGTCTATACAAGATGTTGACTGCTCACTCATTACTACACAGTCATTTAGTACTTGTACAGGAAACCCTCACTATTCGCAGGTTCGGCATGCACAGTTTCAAATATTCACAAATGCCGAACCCGCATCTTAAATACACTTAAAGAAGCTCCCTGGGAGCTCCACATTTGCTGCCACTGGGCTCTCACTGCTGCCGCCACGCTCCTGCCACCACCGCCATGCTCCCACCGCTGCCAGAGCAGCCATGCCCCCCCTCCTTCCCCAGCTGCTGGGGGCACTGCGTTTATGAACGCAGATGGCATTCATAAATGCAGTGCCTTATTCGTGGGTTTTGCCATTCACAGGGGATATAAGAACGTATCCCCCACGAATGGCGAGGGTCGCCTGTATAAACAAGTACTAAATAACTACGAAATAACCGCATTACTGCGCAGTAGTGCAGACGAGTGGCATTTTTGTGATGCTGACTGTGCAGTAGCCCAAGACTACTAGTAGCATTGTGTCACGGTTTCTACCATGCGACACTACTGCTCAATAGTCACAGGCTACTGAGCAGTCAGAGTCTCATGCAGACACAGCCACTGAAAAGTAATTTTCATTGAAACGGCAAAAACATTTCAACCATTTTAATACTGCATGCACAATCACAATATCTACAGTAAAAATACCATTGAGATTTTTAACTGCGATTTGTGAAATGTTATCAGGACAACCCAGAGAAAACTGCTGCAACAGAACGTGGGAGTTTTTACATCACCGGGGACAGAGGAACTATGGATAAAGATGGATATTTTTGGTTTATTGGAAGAAAGGATGATGTCATCATTTCTTCAGGGTTGGTTTTTTTTTTCCTGGGTGTGCAAGTTTCCTTTCTAATTCTATCAAACTATAATGGAAGAAATCATGATGAGTTTCTTAAGGGATGGAGGTTTATTTAAGAAACAGCTCTCTTCAGATTAATGTAATCATTTCATTCTGACAGGAGGGCTCTCTGGATAGACCCTTGGACAGGGAATCCGAGTTCTAGTCTCAACTCTTCTACTCACTTGCTGGGGCACATCATTGTTCCCTCCCTGTTCTTTCTCCTCTCTATTTAGGTTTTGGGCTCCTCCACCTGGGAACTCTCTCTTCCAATAAAAGTAGCCTAAAATCCTAACCAAAAAGTCATTTCAAATAGAAAATATGAGACTTTTTGTTTTAAACATACTGAAACAAGATGTTTTGAGACTGTACAGCATATAGCATAACATGGCTCTTATATCCAGAGGAGCCAGGTTAGTGTCCAAGCATATAACATTAAACACTTAATTTTCCTCTCCTAGGTATCGGATTGGACCATTCGAAGTTGAAAGTGCACTAATAGAGCACCCAGCAGTGGCAGAATCAGCTGTTGTCAGCAGCCCAGATCCCCTTAGAGGAGAGGTAATGAGGTTCATAACAGCAGGAGAAATCCACATCTATAGCAACTGCAATTGATTGTAAAAAACTGCAGCTATCATATGAATATTGCATCAAAGAGAGTGTTCCTTTACTGAGGACATCCCTTTAATCTTATTTTTAATCCTTTCCCAGACCCTCTCCCAAAGGGCAACATCTGGCATCTCCTCAACAGACTTTCATGCTCTTAAGTCCTCATTCATATGCACAAATTGTACTGCTCTTGCTAGATTAGTGCAGTTGAAGTGGTACAACCCCTTTCATGTGGGCACAGTGTTAAGAGCAGAATGTGCTTATACTGCCAAAGCTGTTCTTGTATAGAGAAGGAGCTAAACAGGTGTCAATGGCAATGCAGCTGTGCCTGCAGAAGGGGGTAATACTGGTACAATAATAATGCACAGTTATACCACTACAGAAACTGGGTGTAGCCCAAGCCAAAGGACACCTTGCAAACACCCTAACAGTAGCGGTACCCTTCTGAATCCTTCACTGCAGTGAAAGGCAGAGGAGACATGCCTTGCTCCTCCCACCACCTTACCCACCAGTAGAAAAGGTGGGCACAAGCTAGAACTCCATTTCAGAAATCTCTGAGTTTCTCCATGCCACTGTCAATGCATGTCCTGGCAAGGTGCATCTACGCAAGGCATTTACTGTGCAGTAGCCTAATAATACTACACAGTAGCATGCCGGTCAAAAACCATGCTAATAAGCTACTGCACAGTGTTATTAGGCTACAGTACAGTAACCATCACAAAAAAAATCATGCACCAGCGCTACTGCACAGTAACTGTAGTTACTGCACGTTTAGTTAGTACTTTATTAAGGAACATGTAAATGTGCCCATCGTGACACTGCTGATTGGGAACATAAATGTAACAAATCCCTAATTGATGATCTCAGTTTTGTTCTACTTTTCTTTTTTTTCTTTTTTTTTAACCTTGTAGGTAGTGAAAGCTTTTGTGGTCTTGTCACCAGCATTTACATCATGTGACTTGGAACACTTAACCTTTGAGTTGCAGGAGCATGTCAAGAAAGTAACTGCTCCATACAAATATCCCAGAAAGGCAAGTAGTCCTAAGTAATAGCTTACATACCAGGGCCCCCTCTCCTACTGAAAGCCTGCTGAAATTTCCCTGAAAATTCCTTAGCAGTCCAAAGAGTTCTTCCCTCATCAAAGAGAGGGAGATAAAAATATAGAGAGGCCACTAATTGAGGGAAACTTTTTCCTAAATCTCATTTACTTTAGAGTCTTCTTGTTTGGGGTTTGTTTTTTTGTTTGTTTTTTTGGTTTTAATAAAACTTTGCACCAATGTATATTTGTACCTTTAAAAATATTTTTTGGTCCAGTGAAACATTCTTGCTAGATCCTCGCTGGGTGCATCTATACGAAACACTTCACTGCGAAGTAGAGCTAATTACTGTGCAGTAAGCATCCGCATCTACATGTGCAGATGTTTACTGCGCAGTAATTGGCTCTAATCATGAGTAAATTTGCTATCTGCAAATGCAAGTAGCAAATTTACTCGTGATTAGTAACTGTGCAGTAGCACACGTGGAGACACCTGACCAGGAACAAATGTGCTCCCGGTCAACTGTGCAGCCACGGGCGGGAGATTGCTCCAGTAGCAAAGGCGAGTGTTGGCCCAGCAGCAGGGAGCTCCCAGCCCTTGCTCCACAGTCACAGGACCCGGGCTGGGAGATCCTTATAAGGGTAAAGGGGTAAGGATAAAGATCTCCCAGCCCAGGCCCAACAACCATGGGACTTGAGCTGAGAGAGAAGGATCTCCCAGTGCTGGTCCTGTGACTGCAGAGCTGACGCTGGGAAATAACTGTGGGGTTGGGCTAGGAGATAAGGATTTAAGGATTTAAGATAAGGATTTCCTAGCACTGGCCCTACAACCATGGAGCTGGCACTGAGAGATAAGGATAAGCCCCAAACCCATGATCACAGAGCAGGGGCTGGGAGCTCCCTGCTGCGTGGGCAGGGGGACATTGTCCCTGCCCAGGCTCCAGTGGAGGAGCCCACACCAGCAGCAGGCAGCTCCCAGGAGCAGGGAGCAATGTCCCAGCCCCCACCAGAAGAGAGCTGTCTCCTGGCCCCTCGGCTAGCACTCAAGGGAGCCTAGAGCTGCCCCTGGCTGCTGCAGGGCCCAGTTGCAGGGCTGCAGGGAATGGGAGCAGTCTGCTGCTAGGAGCAACAAATCTGCTCCTGCGTCCCTGAGTGTGATACGTGCCTGGGAGAGTTTACTCTTGAGTAGTTTACTTGAAGGTAAACTGCTCCCAGATTATCTGTATGTGTAGATGTGCCCTCTTGTATCTTAAACCCAAATCTTGTACTTAGATTTTATCTTTTATTCACTCGAGCATCAGAGGATGTTTGCCTGATTGTAGTAAACCAGTTAAAGACAACTCCACAAGTTAAAGACAACCCACCTCAAGTTTTCCACAAGACTTTGAGTAAAAGGTATTAGCACTCCTTTAATTAGTGCCTGATCTTGGGAGTTTTTAGGCAAAGTGTCCTCTACTTCTTCCACATGTGGCAGAGCTACTGTTTGCAAAAATTCAAATAGGGGAGGGCATACTAACTTGTTTGGTGTTTTTTATTAGATGGAATTTGTCAAACAGCTGCCAAAGACAATCACTGGGAAAATCAAGAGGAATGAATTAAGAAATAATGAGTGGAGACAGATGTAATGTTGGTGTGGAGTGTAATGCACCCTCTCTCATTCAATTGACACCAGCAAGCCTCTCTGTTACAATTTCTGTTTTTTTAATAAGTTTTTCTGATGTTATGAGCATTGAAGATTACAGAACCCAACATGCAAGGTTCAGGCCTGGTTACTTAAGGGTATCCCGTTCTGTGGTTTTATTACTCTGAAGCCCTATAAGGAGAGGGAACAGCTACAAAGTTCTGTTCTAGAGCCAGCCTTCCCACAGTGTACCTGGTTCAAATCCAGGATTTGGCTTTGCCTATTTTGATTCTGGACAGTAGAGACTGATAGAGAAATCATTGTTAATATTTGCTGCCTGCTTGCAGGTTGCAGAAAAGGAGATGTACTTTAGAAGACAACATATTTTATCTTATCCAAGTTATAAACTGACATTACAGTGGAGCTCTTGTGTCATCCTACTCCCATTCCCTGAAACTGGAATGGTCTTACTCTGTTGGCACCAATACATCATCATCCTTAATGTTTACGTAGCTGCTGAGTCAAGCCACCTGATCCAGCTGTTCCAACAATTACCCAACACAGAGGCCATGTCCTCCTTAAACCCCCTCCTTAAACCCTACGCTTTGCCTCCACCCCATGCCTGTGTCTGCCCCCTTCCATCTGTCCCTCTCACACCATGCTTCCCGCCCACACACACTACCTGGGAGACCCTTACAAACTCCTTCTTGTACCATGAGACACTACTGCATAGTCATTACTGTGCAGTCATTTAGTACTTGTATGAACAAGTACTAAACGACTGTGCAGTAACATCGTTTCATGACGCTGACTGCACAGTAGCCCAAGACTACTACACAGTAGCATCACATCGTGCTTTCTGCCATGTGACACTACTGTACAGTAGTCATGGGCTACTGCACAATCAGAGTTTCTTTTAGAGACAATCAGACCCCCCTCCTTAATCCCTATGCTTTGCCTCCCCCCCATGCCTGTGTCTGCCCCCTTCCATCTGTCCCTCCCACACCATGCTCCCCACCCACACACACTTTCCTGGGGGAGTCTTACAAACTCCTTCTTGCACCTGAGTGACTGTGGCTCCAGCTCCAATTAATTACTGGCCACAGGCCAGTAAACATAAAGGGGTTTTAGTGTGCAGGATATTACAGTAGCATGTGCTATATGCCAAGTCCCAAGCATGTTGTACCAGTCCTTAACTCTATCATCAGCTATTTTATTCAGACCACTCAAGAAGTTTAATTTCCTGGCACATGACTTTCATTAATTCACACAATGTCTCTAGCAATCAGCTGTCCTCATCTGCTTGTTAAATAGCAAGACATTGTGGAGGGACACTAGCTTCTCTGGAGCTGAAAGAAAAGCTTCTGCAGGTGTGTCTCTCTCACCCAGGAGTGTCACTTTGATTGTGATTATGAAAAGAGATTTGGAACATGACTATTTCAACCAATGAGAAATAAATATTTGCTGAGACTAAACACTTTTCTACGCAAATTAAATAAAGTTTTGTACTGAAAAGAATGAAAAAAGTTTAATAAAGTGTTTACTTTCTACCTCTTTATGGCAGTGTCTTGATTTTCAAACGTATTTCAATGTCTCAGATGCTGTTCAGTTATCTGGATCTGAAGGATTTTCTGTCAAACATATTATTCCTCTAAAATGGCCACCTTTTTGGCCCCTAGATCACTGGATGCATTTCCTGTGCCCAATGCTTCAAACTCCTTTTTGTACCCAGCTGGAAATCCAGTTTCTTAATCCAGTTTCTGAGGTTAAGTCATGTCCCTTTGGTCACATTTAAGGGCTCTTATTCTCCTTGATCTGTCTGCCACGCTCAACATAACCAATCACTCCTTCCTGGATTCTTGCTTCCCTTTCTCTTCCTACCACTCCGAAGTCTCCTTTTTGAATGATTCCACCTTCTCTCATTTCCTCCACCTTGTTCAGCATCTTGTAAATCTCTGTACTCTTGTTTTATACAACCTTCCTGGCTGGTGTCACCTGCACTGATAGTTGATGACTCCCCCTTATTAGCTAACTGCTACAACAGTCAGAAATGGCCACTGCTTTTTCAATTCCTAGGGTCTCTGAAAAGCCCACCCTTTGTGCCTGCATACTCAGAGCTGTCCCTTGCCCACTGAAGCAGCCATAATAAGCTGCAACTACATAAATTATTTGAGACCTCTCACTATTTTTCAATAAGAGACATAACATGCTCAGTGCGCTTAGTTTATCATCAAGGAAATTAAAAAGTTACTTGATTGCAGTGTATCAATGCCTTCACAGCAAGGTAGTATCAGCTACTAAGCTGCTTTGACAAAGACGAAATCTGGAAGCTGAAGCTCTACAAATTCAAATGAGAATATAGGCACAATATTTTAATAAAGAGGGCGATTAACTGACATCACACACTAGCAAAGGAACTGGTTCGTTCCCCAACATTTCATGCTTTCAACCCCAGTTTGGGGGCCTTTCTAAAAGATATGTTTTGGCTAAACATAAATTATGGTTTATTCAAACATGAGCTTCTAGGGCCAATGCAGGGGCAAGTAGCTAGAATGTAATGGCCTGTTGTAATATCCAGGAGTTAAGACTAAAACTCAACACCCCTCTGATGCTATGAATATACAGGTTTCCCTTGCTTTATGCTGTACATGTGTTCCTGGAAAACAGCACATAACTCAAATTTGCAAATGTAGCAAATAGGGATACGTTCCAAGACCTCAATTGTACTGACCCCCAGACCCATTTCTACCACTTTTACAAGATGATTTTGATACTTACCAATAGAAGAGAAGGGTAAGACATAAGCTAGCATGGGGGTGGGCAAAACGCGGCCCGGGGGCCAGATGCAGCCTGCCACGCCATTCTATCCAGCCTGCGGGGCCCCTAAAAAATTTAGAAAATTAATATTAATCTGTCCTGGGCTGCCTGTCATGTGGCCCTTGATGGCTGCCGAAACTCAGTAAGCAGCCCTCTGCCCAAAATAATTGCCTGCCCCTGAGCTAGCAGGACACTTAGACGCCATAATGGGGATGGCAACTACAGAAACACGTGTTGCAGACAAAGAGTGAGGAGCACAGATCCACACAGGAGACTATATTTTGGTGCGTGATACTCCCACAATCACCGCACAAAGCAGCTGACTGCAAGCTTCCACCACACCAATAGCATAAGAGTAAATTTACTTTGCATATAATGAATTTTTGGTATAAAAAGTGTCATCGTGTAAGAGCAAATTTGCACATACAGAACCCACATCAAGTGAGGGAAACCTGTATTAATGCATCTATATACCTATGAAATTGCATCAAGGGTTTGAGCTGGATAAGTTCTCAGCACTAGGATGAGGGTGACTGGTTCCTGTGAAAGCTGCTGTCCATAGTAAATGCTTCCAAGCAAACCCACAGAGGCTCCTTCCATGCACCAAAACCTGAAGGGTTCACGCATCTCCAATTAAAACCCAAGGTACCACTTGTTCATGGATCCTCTAACAGACCACCTTGTCTTCTGACAGATAATTTTTAGAACAACCTTATTCCCAGAGGGATAATGTATTAATTGCAGGATGGCAGGATACATTCTCCTCTACCTCATGTCAAAGTGCTCCTGAAGATTACAGTTTGCTTAATCAGGGCATATATTCAAAACGTAAAGATCATTTTCATACATAACTTATGTCCTCCTAACTCCTTCCAGAGCTGGGAAGGTGAAACTTCAGTTCCTGAACTAAGCTGGTTCCTGCCTAATATTTTATTCTATCATTTACTTATCCCTCCACTTTCGCGTTTCTCCAATTATCTAATCATTCAGTATTGGCACCAGAGAGAACTGGAATAATGTAAAATCAGAAATGGCTCCTCTTAATGATAGAACATTTTGGATACCAAATGCAATCACTTATCTTTTTAAGCCATTTTCGACATCATGCACTTAGCCATGCTTCTACAAAAGAGTGCTGTCAAATAACTGAAGAAGTGACATTCAGAACTCTTGTGGTTTTATTCCTGCTTCTTCAGTTCAGCTGCTGTATAGCCTTCTTTTTTCCAGTTTTGTTGCCTAAAATTAAGAACTAAAATCCAGGTCTAAGTAAGCAAAAACTTTAATGTGGTATTTTACTCCATTGGAGGCATTGTTTCCTTGGGATCAGGATTCACAGACTCATTGAAATAGGACAGGCCTTCAGGAGGTCATCCAGCCCTACGCCCTGCTCACAGCAAGCGTGTCCCTGTCCAAACTATCCTAGATGAATGTTTTTCCAACACATACTTGAAAACTTCCAGTGACGGAAGGGAGACTGCACAAACACAACTACATTCATTTGGTTCTCTAACTCGAATCTAGATTGTTAATATAAACCATTTTTTTTTCTCCAAGCTTGAGAGAAATTCCTCAGCCCTTACTGCTTGTCCAACTTACCACAGAGGAGGCAGCATCTGGTTTTCCATTTTGCTCTTGCTCTCTCACCCAGTTTTTCAGATGACTGGGCTGAAGGTACAAAGTCAAGTAACATGTCTAATTTGTTCCTCATTAGAGCACAGGCGCCTCCTTCCTGGTCACTTGCCCTTCTGTGAACTGCATTGCACTGCACCTTTTGTCTAGTGTTAATGTTTAAAACAACTCTTGTCCCAAACATTCAAGGCTATATGGGTCGTTAATTCAGGAGTTAAAAAAGAACCTTAGGTCAAAGTCTCACTGCTGAGTCCCATCAGTTCCCTTTGGGATCACGTCAGTAATATACAATAACACCTACAAGCAGGTAGAATCAAGGGTTATCCATCCACCAAAGGCAACTCAACTTTCTTTCAGAATCATGAGAATGAGAGTGAATTTTTCCTTCTGAAAAAAATAAAATATTCTCATACAGTACGGACCTGTATCCACTTTCCTCCCGTCTGGCCTTTAATTTCATAGGTTTCATAGACATTAGGGGCTGGAAAGGACCTCATGAGATCATTGGGTCCAGCCCCCCTGCCATAGGTGGGAAGTCAGCTGGGATCAAGCAGCCCCAAATTTGGCACAAGTTTAAATAGAATAAGGTAATAAATGAAAATACTTGTTTCACGTGTAGTTTTTCTTTAAATATTATTTACTGTGAATCAATAGTCTGAACCAAAACCACTGAGTGTGAATGGGATTGTTTCTAAAAACAAAAGAACATTCCTCATGACTATTGCAGGGATGCACTAACCTTCGTAGAAAGATTGCACTGTTTTTTTCCATACGTCTCTGAGATGTGAATCCTATCAGCATATCATGCACAGACAGTTGAGGGGAGAAAGGCAACTCTCCGAGGCTTTAAAACATAGGTTCAGACAGTAATTATCCCATTTTCTCTGTATTATATACAAATCAGGTTAGAATAGATGCCCTGAACACTTTGGGGAGAAACCAAACTTCTTGGAGACTTTTTGGTTTGGGATAGGATAGATTCATAATATGTGTGGTTGTCTTTTATAAGGCATTTGACTGTATTATTACATAATCCCTAATACCATAGTTAATTATACTTCTGGTTAGGAAAAATATATATTTAGAGTCCTCTACCAAAACAGGATTTTAAAAATGAACGTTTTTTAAAAATATATTAACCTGAAATTGTGTCTTGAAATGATTCTGTTGTTCTCAAAAGATTAAGGAGTTAAGTTTATAGAATGATAAAGCTTGATTATTTGGGAGCAGTACCCTGCCTACAGTTCTGCTGTTCCCTCCTGCAATACCCAGGCCAATGTAACAACTTAGAGATAACACTCTTAAAGATATCCACACAATAACCACTCTCTTTGGCTTCTTTCTCAGATGTGGAAGGTGGCTGAATTTCCTTCTTCACCTGGAGAACTTCATGCATCGCTGGGATAAGGGACAGCACAAATGATTCAGGGGTGTAGGTTGTAGCCATGTTGGTGTAAGGACATAGGCAGACAAGGTTCTTCGGGTGAATCTGATATCTTTTATTAAACCAACTTAAATAGTTGGAAAAAAAAATTCTCTCACCCACTGATGACTCAATTTACATCTTCACTGACTACCTATCTTATATGCAGACCAGCCCCTGGCTTCTTTACTTTTCATTCCATCTGGGAAGAGCACACACCAACTGCTGAAACTTCCTCAGCCTGACAAAGGGTTTTTAAACCCGAAAGCTTGCTTAAATTTTTTTTGTCCAACTATTTAAGTTGGTCTAATAAAAGATATCAGATTCACCCAAATAACCTTGTCAGCACAAATGGTTGAAACTTGTACTGCTCCCAACTGAGTGAAAAAAGGATACTGGGTTTATTGATGAGCAGAGGTGGAACTAGCAATATCATTGCCCTGGACAGAGATGCTATCAGGCTGTGTCATGCAGTAGGGGAAATGCTGCAGAATGCTACCGGTACCCCCTCTCATTCAGCACCCAGGGCTGCTGCCCTGCTGCCCTCCCTATTTCTGCTACTGCTGGTGAGATTCAACACCCTCTTCTTTGATAGTGGGCTAAAAGCACTGCAGCTCAGGTTTCCCCCTTCAAGGACAGGCAAAGAAGATTATTCCCAGTGACAAAATCAAGCAGAGATGTTTTTAAGCAATTGTTTTGTACATTTATAGAGAAGTATTAATGTGCACAAAAACCATCTTTGATGTAATGTTTGTGATATGGAATCCATGGGATTAAGGCTTAGCTTTTGTACTGAGTGAAAACCATTTAGAAATAGAAATAGGCAATCATACAGAATAACGTGCAGCGATAGTACAACCCACTTGAGGTCAATGAAGCCAAAGCCACTTTAGGTTTGGCTCATAGAATCCCTACCATCAGACCAAACCTCAAAAGTCCACGCTTAATCCTAAACATGCTACCAGTATTACCAAGGGTAATTCTCAGGGTTTGGCACCCACATAAGTTGGGAAGCACAAAATATATGGAAAAAAATTATCATCTCCTTTAGAGCCACTGCTGAAAGTGTTGGCTTACCTATTTAAAACAGTAGTTATAACAAACTGTATTCTGGCATGTAAAATGGATGTACCTATCAGCTTGGAAGTTAATATTTACTTGTACGTACTGAAATCCTTCATTCTTATCGTTTAAGTTTGTATTTGGTCCTGTAAGTCTGCAAGAGGCTCTTTTAATGACTTTCCCTTCTCCACGGTGAGTTAGGATCCAGCCAGGGGAATGTGACGAGCGACTTGCCAATTCCACTTAGAATAAAGTCAGACCAAAACTGGAGGAGCCATTAGGTGAGTTAACTGTTTCTGTTTCTATTTCTTTATAAGACTTTTAAAATTACTAAGGGTAACTGTGAGACATTAAAACAGGTTATTGTACTAATACCTCACTGGAGCCTAAATCATTTCAATGCATTTTTTTTTTCAAATGGCAATTCCATTTTACCGAATGGGAAATCTATAAAAAATAATCTGTAAGAGGTGGGATTCATTATTGCAAGGGTCATTTAGAGAAGCTACAGTTTGGAAAAGAAGCTGGTTTGTCCAGTGTAGAACTCACATGTAAACTCTGGTTCCAGACTTAGACTGGGGTTGAATTTCTTTTGGCAGCAGCAGGACACAAGTTCTTTGATTGATTCCCTGTACTCCTGGAAAAAGAGAGAGAATAACCTTCAGATAAGGGACTGTTTGAATATAAGGCAAGGAGAGGGGTTTAAACCAAATATAAAATCCAGGTTTATGTCCTGATCCTGTCTCATTAGAGTCCATACAAAAACTAGGAGCAGAACTGAGCTCAGTATCTAAGCTCCTTCTCTCACAGCCAGTTCTGACTGCAGAGGAAAGTCGAGCATCCAGGCATCATGTTGTATACAATGGCATGCTTTTTAAAACTAAATTCCCTGAGTAAGCAAGATGGTTTGTTTCATGTGCTTGTTTTCCATAACAATTTGTACATTTTTTGGACAAATCTTGCCCCTGCCTGTCTGGTTGTTAAGAAACTGCCTGGAGAAGAAGGAACTTGGTACAGTTCTAGTCTACAGGGAAAGGTTCTGGGATACTCACTTCTCTGCACCGTGGCGCCCTGTTCTGTAAGATCTCTCTGAGCACTGATGCTCCAGAGCAGCTTCATTGGTGGCCCTTTGAATCACCCTTCCTTATACAAATGCATCCATCATTGTATTCACATAGGAAAGGCACAGATATCACAGAGCAAAACCAACCCCTGAATATGGAACAGTGATAAGGGGTTCTCCACTGGCTCATCCAGCCTGCTTGGCCAGGCTGTTTTCCAGGGTCAGATTTGGTTGTGTGATAAGCAGGGATCCAGGTTTTCTCTGATTTAAAAAAATCCCCAATTTTCAGTTTAAAAAAAGTAACCTGCAATCCACATTTTTCCATGATTAAAATGAAACACCACCATATTGGTGGTGTTTCATTTTAATCATGGAAAAATGTGGATTTTGGGCTACTTTTTTAAAAACAAAAATTGGGGATTTGTTTTAAATCAGAGAAAACTAGGATCCCTGGTGCTAAGTAGCATAGATGCTGAAGCCAGTTCTGCTCCTAGTTTTATTATGAGCTCAAGTAAAGCAAAGATCAGGATGTGAACATAGATTTTATACCTGCTTTTTATACCTAGGTCTATTCATATTTCTTTATCTCCCAAACATTTAGCGTAATGTTTAACTAATGTCATTGCAGGTGAAAGGCCTTACAAAGAATATCTATTGAATTGTCTATCTCACCTAATGCAAAGACATCTTTTTGTGCCATGAGGCTTTTACTTAAATTCCCAAATTTTAAGTTTGTTTGGATGCCCAAGGCATCCTGCAGACTCTTCAGCAAACACTGTAGAAGATGTGCCCCACTAGATGTCTCAGATCCTGAACTCCTCGATGTCTACAAAGTGCCAGAGTACTTTAACTTTGCACATGATGTTCTAGACAAATGGACCCAACTAGAAAAGGTAAGCCACTTTGTCTCCTCTGTTCTGAGATGCTTTCCTTTTTGTCTCCTGTGTATATCATTTCAGAGATACTGAGCTAAAAATATGATCATCTTCCCTAAGGGTTGATACTTCCATAATTACTGATTTGTAGTTTCAAGAATTTCAGTGAGTAATCAAGACATTAAGAGCATTTGCTGCCATAAGGTGCCAACCAATGATGTGTGTATAAGTTTATGTACATAGCTACAGATATATACACAACCACATATTTCTAAATAGCTATGTGTGTATGTATAAACTTCTGCATATATATATGTGTGTTTGTGTATAGCTCTTCATACACAGGTTTGAAAATGTTTAATTGCAAAGAGTTGAATGAATGATTGAATGAATGAATGAATGAGAGCCATTTTTAGATAAAAGTGGGGATAACAGTATGGAATTTGTGGTTAGAACTTATTTGTACTCTTACTGAACCTAATTATACAGACTTCAATGGTCTTATCATAGGTAGCTCATGATTGGGCCCTCTCTACATCTTCATCTATTCATATCGGTCATACTGGTCAGTGGTTCAAAGAATAATTATATTCTTCATTAAATTTTCAGCATCTGAAACAATGTTTTACATGTTGATCAATTTGTGTTTAGTAATAAGAGAAGTTTAGGCTCATTCCATAGCTGTGCCAAGTACTGAAGCTCCAAGCACTATTGTAGTAAAATTATAATCCTCCAACCCATTATCTTTATCATATGTTCTAGGCTATGTTTAAAGAAAGCAGTTACGGTACTTATGTGTTCCACTGATCTTTCCCCATAGGCAGGATTGTGATCTGTGGCAAAATGATACAGAGACAGAACCCTGCCATACAAGCTGGCATGAAGCTGCGCATTTCCTAGGGCAACAAGGCATCACTATGCACAACCTGGCACAGTGTATTAATGAGACTGCTCCTGGGTTTTAAGTTAAGCACATGTGTATTTGTATTGCTGTTACTTGATGCAGTATTTAGAGCTTTACTTCATGTCCTGTGTTCACCAGGATGGCAGAAGATCTTCCTCCAACCCAGCCCTATGGTGGGTAGGTGGGAAAGGAGATGAGGTAAAATGGAGCTTCGAGGAGCTGGGACTCCTGTCCAGGAAAACAGCCAATGTACTCTCTGCTGCATGTGGTCTGAAAAGGGGAGATCGACTTATAGTGATTTTGCCCCGGATACCAGAATGGTGGTTGATAACTGTGGGCTGTATAAGAACCGGTCAGTATATTTAGTAATAAAGAGCTGACTTCATTATTTATATTGCAGGAATAACATCAGGGATCCAGACAAGTTTATGGCCTCATGAAATTAAACTCTGCACAATATGTGGTAGTGTGAGGAGATTGCAGTCTATTACCTTGAGACTTCAAAGACTTATGCACATATTTAGCTTTACACGCTGTGCTAAGACACCTCCTAGACACAGACAGAACTTGACACTTCCCCCCGAGCCTTTCTTATTGGCTAGCTTAGTTCCCTGCTCATTGTGCTGGCTTTGGTCAATCCCATCCTTAGATACATAATCCTCCCCATGCCTTGTTCAGGGAACCTCTGCACCCAACGTTGGGCTGTGAATGTCACTTGGTGCCAGTGCATCTTTGAGTTACATACTGCAACTCCTGAGGCCATTGATAAACCACCCTCTAAATGCCTTTGAGAATCTATACCTGCCCAAGATCACATAGGAGGATAGCAGAGATCTGAATTGGACCTAGATCATCTGAATCCTATCTGGGTACATCTACACCTTATCTCTGGCTATTCTCAAGGAGACCCTACCCCTCACCCCTTGCATTTTCAAGCCCACCAGATAGAGAGGTCTCAAGAACAGTGATGGGGGTACCTCCAAAATGGCATCACTGTCTTATTACCAGGTTTGGTCCAGGTGAGCAGAAACAGGTGAAGTCCATCCCACATAGGAGGCAGTTGAGGCACAGACCAGTTAAATGACATACAAGTTGCATGGGGCCATGGGAGGGGTTGTCATACAGGAAGGGTCACCTTAGTAGTGGCAACAACAAACCAGTGTGCCTATCAGGAGATTTTTTTGCAAAGGTAAAAAGGGAAGAGTCTAGGGTGAAGGTGTGTGTTGGGATTTATGTTTCAGAATGATGCTTCATGTTAGACTGATTTAACGTTCCTTTAATTAAGGGGAGAAGGTTCCCTAGTAATAGACTTGAAGAGGCTGTGGCATATGGGTTGATTCTTAAAGACTGAGATATGCAATAGCAGAGAAGGGTGGGAGTCTGAAAGGCCAATTCCAGCTAATGTCAATTGGCATCACCTTGTTGAAGTCACTGGACTTCCACTAGATAGAACCTGGGCCACATTTTTAAATGTCCAGCTAATTGTAAACTTTCATTTGTTGCACCTCCAGGAATTGTATTTATTCCAGCAACAATCCAGCTAAGAGCTAATGACATCTTCTATAGGCTTCAGTCTTCTGAGGCAAAATGCATCATTACCAATGATATGTTGGCACCTGCAGTGGACTCAGTTGTGTCCAAGTGCCAATTTCTGAAAACCAAGGTATTAGTCTCTGAAGGCAATAGGGACGGGTGGCTGAACTTCAATGACCTATTCAGGTGAGCAATGCCAATAATCCAAATGCAAATTCAGATGTTATATATCAGCTGGACCTCCCCCTCCTTAGTTATACATAATATGGAAAATCCTGATATAATCGAGAGCGAATGGCAAAGATCTTGTGCAGCAAGCACTTTCAGACTCCGCTTGCCTCACGGAATGCAGATGTTCTTTGGAACCAGCTCTTTCCCGACAATTCAGCTGCTCTGGATGCAATTAAATACAAGTATAAAACATTCATGAGGTTGGGAGAGAAGTGTTTAAAAATGGTGCAGCTTTAAATACGCAGAAAGTGAGGAAGGAACAGTGATGGTTCCAACCCAGCACAATTCACCTGAAAGTAAGACAATGACCCGAATTCTCCATTTAGATACACATCCAGGGCCTACTCAAACCAACTGGTGTTTTCCATTAATTTCAGTCAGCCATGTTGCAGACCCACCTATCATAAAGGGAGGTTTGTGTGTTTCCAAGGCCGGAAATCTTAGTTGCCACTAGCCTGTAAGAGTAAGACAGTAGGCAGCTTAATTTGGGAAGAGACAAAGAAGGAATGCCTGCACCAGAGAGTGAAGGATTGATGCTTCCTTTCTTGAACAACTTTAGCCACTCTCGAATGAACATCTTGTCTTCTTTATTTTGAAGAGCTGCTCCTGGGGATCATGCCCCTGTTAAAACAAAGCATCATGAACCTATGATTATCTACTTTACTAGTGGAACTACTGGCTACCCCAAAATGGTAGAACATTCCTACAGCAGTTTTGGTATTGGACTGACAACAGTTGGAAGGTAATTACTTCTAAGTCTTTTTTGCTCTTGTAAGCCCTAGCCACAAAATGAATGTGTGCAAGGCACTGAATAAATTACCATTTATTTAAAAATTCATATCAGAGATGGGTTATTTGTAGAGCTGATAAAACAATAGCATTTCTTTCCCATGTGAAAGTCTAGTATCGTCATGTTTGTCTTTATCTTGAAATAGACTGGAAAGTTAAGATAAATAAAGTTCTTGTGGAATGGAGTTTTGCAAAATTTCAGTTTGGAAATATCTACATGTTTCATTTTGACAATTCAATTGAAAAAAAAATATTTCGAGATTACCAAATCAAGCTGTGTAACATCAAGTCAACATTAATCTCTCCTAATGCCTAGGCCAGCTGGAGGCCACATGGAAGCTGCAGCTCTGGGGCCCTCACATTCCCTCATGGCTGCCCCGCCCACCCCAGCTCTGGCCCTTTAAGAAAAAAAAACAAAATAAGAAAAGCCCTGGGACTCACCAGCTCCTGCAGTGGCCTTGGGGCTTCAGGGGACTTGTATAGAGCCCCTCAAGTGGCATGGGGCAGCAGGGGGCCACAGGGATCTCCCCCCCCACCACTGGCAGGAATGGTGAGTCCAG
>NW_005842178.1:1050827-1101108 GCF_000455745.1 Alligator sinensis
GGGTGGGGGGGGGGGGGCCAGCCATGGTGAGGCTGGGACAGGGGGGGGTGGGGGGCTCATGCAGAGCCCCCCATGCAGTGGGGGGCAGTAGGGGGCAGCGGGGATCATCCCCCACCCAGCAGCACCTGCTGAGCCCGGGCTTTTTTTTTTTCAGAGTGCCGGGAGATGGGCCAGGTGGGGCAGCCATTGCCAGGCTGGGAGAGCAGGCGGGGGATGGGTCTGGGTGATTTGGAGGTTCAGAACGGTGATTCAAATCATGGAATCGAATCACTGTCCCCTGAATCGGCCGAATCCAAAGTGAATACTAGCTGCTTCGCACATGCATAGTGGCAGGTTGGGCTTTTTTTTTTTCAGAGTGCCGGGAGATGGGCCAGGTGGGGCAGCCATTGCCAGGCTGGGAGAGCAGGCGGGGGATGGGTCTGGGTGATTTGGAGGTTCAGAACGGTGATTCAAATCATGGAATCGAATCACTGTCCCCTGAATCGGCCGAATCCAAAGTGAATACTAGCTGCTTCGCACATGCATAGTGGCAGGTTGGGGGGGGGGTGCAGATACCAACGGAGTCAAGTGGCCTGACCCCTGCCCCTTGCTGTCTATCCACCCCTGATGCTTATCCCCCACTCTGGTGCCTGTATATCCCATGTCTGTCCTCATGATGCCTGGACCTCCTGCCACCTGGCCCTTGATACTTGCTCTCCCTGCCACCTGCCCCCACAACTTGCACCTCACCCACCTTCCCCCTCTGCCACTTGCCCTCCTCTCACCTGCTACTCCCCATGGTACCTACACCCCCTGGCAGCTGCCTACCCTCTGCCACCTGCCCCACTCAACTGCTGCTTCCCTGCTACCACTTCTCCTCCCCCTACAGTCACCTACCTTCCCCCTTCAGCTCTGGCTCCAGCTGGGACCCTGCCCTGGCCTGGGGCAGGGAGCACAGAACACGCTGCTGCATGGCCAGGCTGGGGCTGGAAGCAACATGTGCTTTGTGCTCCATGCTCCCTACCATGGCCATCCCTGGGGGAGGCGAATCGGGACAACTGCCCCAGGCCCCACACTTTGGGGGGAACTGCAGAACCGGGCCAGCTTCAAGCCCAGCTACATGCCACCCCTTGTTCCCCCTCATTGCTGCCACCGCTGCTACTGCCATGTCCAAGCCCCGCACAGGCTGATTCGCCCTAGGCACTGCACCCTGCCATGGTCATCTCTGCTCCCTACCCTGGGTGGGTGAAAGCAAGACCTCAGCCGAAACTGGAGCTGCAGAGAGAAAATAAACGTTGGTATGGGGGGCAAGGGGCAATGACAGGGAAGCAGAGGCTGTGGGGGCAGGTGGTGGTTGCAGCAACTACAGCTCTGACTCCAACCCCAGGCTTAGGGGCAGCCCAGACATTATCCCCCCATTCTCAAATCTAAGACAAGGGCCTTTTTCTTTTCCATGTTGAATGCGGGGGACCAAATCTCCAAATCCAGTAAATACAGTATTTGTCCTCCAATGAACAAGCAAAAACAAAACTATGTGATTTAGGTCACATCCCATAACATATATATTAAAAATGTGAGTAGGTCATTTGAATAGATAGCAAATCTACCACAGGCTGCAAAATGTTAGTATAAGTTACTCAGTGAACAGTTAATGATGGACACAACTCTATCAGAAATAGAAACGAGTATTATGTTAATGTGCATTAAATTATTTGATCAGCCCCACTTAATTGCACTTGTGAATTTACTTTGCTTTACTATGAGTTTTTTTCTCTCATTATTACCAGGCATTGGCTGTGTTCAAGTCCCTCCAGTGTAATATGGGGTCTGTCTGATACAGGTTGGGCAAAATGTGCCTATAGCGCTTTCTTTTCCCCATGGCTTCAGGGATCCTGTGTCTTTGCACATGGCATGCTGCAGTTTGAAGCAAAAACTATCTTGAACGTAAGAATCAAATACCATAATGTATTTTTAATCAAACTAACTTATGCAAAGCAGATAGTAACATGTAGAATAGAATAAAATCTACATATCACTGAACAGGAGGCAGTATTGTCTTGCTGAAAGGGCAGTAGACTTGCGATCAGCAGCTCTGCTACTGACCTGATGTGCAATCTTCTGCAAGTCACTTCACCAGAGGTTTGCTCTCTGTATAATGAGACTAATGACACTTTTTACTCAGATCATGAGAAAGAGGGCATAGTGCCATATATAAATGCTAAACGTTATTCTTGTTTATTGTCTCTATAGGATAGAATTTGCTTAAATAATTATGAGAGATGGGGGAAACAGTCAGGGAGCTCTAATTGGCCACATAAAACTGGACATTGGCGTCATTCTACCCTGCATCTTCCCTTCTTTAATGAAGTTGTTTTATTATTCATTAATTTATTTGCCATATGTACTCAAATTTAAGATGACCCCCTTCCAATAATTAGATTATATATATAGAAAAGTTGTGATGGTTTTCCAGGTATAGAATCTAATTATTGGGTGTTTCTTGAGTTTGCCCCCTCCCCCACTGCAGTAGCTGGGGAAATCAAGTGGCTTCCTTGTCCCCACTTCTTCCTCTTGCAGCCTGCCTGCTCCCCCTGCCACCTGCACCCTCCACCTCTAGCTCCCCACAGCCTCTTCCCTTCCCTCCCTCTCACTCTCCCTGGGCTCTGCTCCCCCTCCTACTACCTCTTCCTCCCCTGGCTCCCCAGTCTCTGCCTCTGCCTTTTCCCTCCTCCTCCCTGGCCCCCAACTTACTGTCAGATGCTGCTGGACTCTTTTCCCTCTCAGAGCACAGCAGGAGGAAACTCATCCCTTGTCCAACCATGCAGAAATGTCTGCACTGCTGATTGGCCAGGCAGGGGAAGGAGTCTCCACGTGCTCCATACCCAGGAGGGAATCTAGCCCAAGCCAGAGCTGAGCTGCACCTGACAGTAAGAGAGGGAAGGGGGTGGGGTGGGGCAGAAGTGCAGAGGGCAAGCAGAGTGGGGGGGCAGGAAGCTGCTGTGGAGATCACTCTGGCCTCAACCCAAGCTCAGGACCAGTCAGAGCCATGGCAGCCACTCCCCTCTCCCCCCTTGTATGCAAATCTGAGATGAGGGGCTTTCCCCCCATGCTGATTTCAGAAAAAAAGCCTTGTCTTAGATTTGAGTAAATATGGTATTATTGTGCTGGAGTGTAGGCCCTGGTCATAAAATAGGGACCTGCTACACAAGGCACTGTCTAGACATAACAAAAAGATGACCTCTGCCCTAAGATGTTAAGGGGTAAGTAACTCTTCTTTGTTTATGCCCTTAGAGTCTTTCAAGATTTCCTATAACCACTTTGTGCGGCACACCAACTCTCTACCGCATGCTGATACAGCATGATTTGACAAGGTATTTCTGACCGGTTTGCTAACCATTCCAACTCAGCCATGCTCTAGCTGAATCACTGCATTAGATTTCTCCTTATTGCAATGCTGTGCAGTATTGTACTGTGCTCCTCTTGACCTTTTGGAAGGACCAAATGAGACCATTTCAAAGGATGGAATTGTAGTTGAAACTAGGCCTGTGCGAAGCAGCTAGTATTCGCTTCAGATTTGTCCGATTCAGGGGACAGTGATTCGATCTGGTGATTCGAATCACTGTCCCAATTCGATTTGGGATCCCCCCATGTTCCCCTCCCCCAGCTCCCACTCCTGCCCCTAGTACTTACCAGCTCAGAGTCAGCTGTAGCTCCCTGCTGCAGCCACCAGGGACTGCCCGAATCATCAAAGATCTCCCAATCTTTTCTGAAGATTCGGAGAGCTTTGAATTGATTCAGATCTTTAAATTGGTCCCCTGATTTGATTTGGATTCAGAGATTCAGCCACCGAAATCGGCCCGAATCTCCTCCAAATCAAATCACCACCCAAAGCTTCGCACAGCCCTAGTTGAAACCCATTAAACGCTTGATCTGTTACAGTTGCAATAAGTGAAGTCCAGACTCAAACTCCACTCCTGTTTTTTAGTAATGAATTCTAGTGATTCTAATACCATTTTTAAATACTTCCTAAGCTACAAATTCATGAGCCTGGAACACTGCGTGAGTGCAGGGGAGCCAAACAACCCTGAAGTGATGGAGCAGTGGAAAAGCAAAACAGGACTGGACATCTATGAAGGATATGGCCAGACTGAAACAGTATGTTCACACACAAAACAAACTTAATGTTACTTCCAATTGATAAGGGAAGCTATACAAACCCTGTGGTAGGTACCTTGGTTTTTCCAGAGACCAGACTCCAGATTTTAAGATGGAGATACCTAGCATGACTGAATACCTTCATATTAAGGCACTTGTATACAGAGGTGGCCTGTTTTTCAAAGGTGCTGAGCTCCTGCTTTTCAAAATGACTTCATTTGGAGCTATGGATACTCAGCATCTCTGCAAATGGGGAACTGCTTATCAACGTATGGATTTAGGTGCCCAAATCTGAATTATTTGGCCTTAAATTTGAATTAAGCCCCAGCCAGTTTTCTGTGGGAAAAATCCTACCTCTCAGATCAGGTAGATGGCGGTTCCACGGGCCTAGTTCTGAACTTGCTCCTGCTTTTTTACTCTGCCCTCCGCCCCCCCCCACACACACACACGCATCAGAGAAGTCACTTCAGGGTTTTCTCTGGTGTGAATGAAGAGAGACCCAAGCCCCCTGATTCCAAGCTTGTAGCCTCATCAATCCTATGTAGAGATTATAATGTAGCCAAGTGTAAAGATCAGCCATGGAGGACATTCTTTTGTTGCCCTGCTATAAAGCATCTTTGAAGCCAATGGAGCTAAACTCGTGCAAAGTGTAAATCAGGGTCAATCAATGGCTTTAATTGGGATCCATTCCACTGAGCCAGCTCCTCAGCTGATGAATGTCAGTGCAATTCCTTTGACTTTGCAACACACTAATATACCCCCAACAGAAGAGCAGGCCCATGGTGAGAAAAATCACACACATTAAATTAATATTTCTGCAAAAATATCACTAGTAAAGCTAAATTACACACTGGGCGCTCTTATTGCTCACACAACCACCATTGTATTTTACAGGTCCTGGTATGTTGCAGTGGCAGAGGGGTGAAAATTAAACCTGGCGCTATAGGAAAGCCAGTTCCACCTTATGATGTTCAGGTATCTTCATCAATTGAGAAACACTTCTTAACACTTCCAATCTGAAACTAGATAAAGTTGTCATACAGCTCTAAATTGTTTCCAAAATGTCATTCTGAACCAGCTCAGCTTAACAGAATGACACAGAATCATCCAGGGAAAGTTTTCTTTCATTCTAGATAATAGATGAAAACTGCAATACTCTACCGCCTGGGGAAGAAGGAGACATTGCTCTCAGAATCAAACCTACAAGGCCGTTTTGTCTTTTCTCTAGATATGTGGTGAGCATCCTATTTATCACATTTTGAGGCAACATCTTAAATACGTTGATCGCTTTTAAAGTTATATGTGTATAAGGGTCTATATCTCAAACTGGAATAAGTGCAGAGAAGGGCAACCAGGACAATCAGGGGAGCAGAGGGACCACTATAGGAAAGAGAATAAAGGAGGTGGGTTCACTGACAGACAGATTATTGCTATCTATAAATATATCAAGACATACATACCAGAAAGAGATAAGAGCCCTTTTAGCTAAGGTTAGCCCAAGAACAACTGGGTATAAACTGGTGATCAGTAAGTGTAGGCTGGAAGCTAGGAGAAGATCTTCAACTATTACAGGAAAGAGATTTTGAAACATGGGACTAGTGAAGCCAAAAACCTGCTACTTTTACGATAAAGTTTGAAGCAGATATGACGGAATTTATGACATGGGTGTCTGTTATTGTAGGGGTCTGGGGCCAATGACCCAGGAGGTCCCTTCCAGTTCTAGTCCTTCCATGGAAAATATCTCATGCCACAAACTTTCTGCTGCTGTCTGCAATAAAAAGTATACCCATGGGAGAAGTGATGCCAGAAAGTATCAAAAGTCATTAAGTAACCTAGTTTAGATCCCAGAACCAGTTTAGCCGCAATAATCTGCCATTCCCCCCAAGTTAGGAAGGAGCAAGTAAAAGCACAGACAGAACCCTATGCTGGTGTTCTGATCAGGGATGCACTGATCCAGCTCATCCTTACTGCAGCCTCAACTCAAAGGGCTCCATAGGAGTAAGGCCTTCTTCATCCCTGAGATACCTTAAGGAAGGTTATACATCAGATTGAAGTTATACATCACCTGTCCTTCCTGAGATAAATACGGGCTGAGGGATGGTGTCAGCAGGCATTGTCTACATGTGCATATTAATTTGTTGCAATAAATTCCGGTGCTTATTGCACTGGGATAAATACAGGCTGAGGGATCAGGGGGTACTAGCTAAAACAGGTGTCAGCAGGCATTGTCTACATGTGCATATTAATTTGTTGCAATAAATTCCGGTGCTTATTGCACTGGAGCTTATTGCTCCTGGGTGCACATTTCATATGCACCTGGGACCATGGCACATTGAGCCAGATCAGAGCAGCCCCAGCTGGCAGGGAGCCCCAGGGGTCAGCCTACCAGCCTGGGGCTGCTCGCCCCAGTTTAGTGCCACAGAGGGGCTGGCTGGGGAACAAGCGTGCTTCAGTGTGAAGTTAGCTGGCAGGCAGCTCCTGCACTGAAAGATCCTCATGCCCAGCCAGCCAGGGCAGCAGTGCTCCCTGTAAGTTGTGTGGCATGCACAGCCATGCAGGTACACTCATGCCACACTGCCAGGTGCACCTGCATGGCCATGCATGCCATGCATGCCACGCAGCTTAGAGGGAACACTGCGGGGCAGTGTCTACACATGCGCTGCTGTGGAGTTTTTTACTCTGCAGTGGAATAGCACTTGTATTTACAAATACTATCCTGCTGTGGAGTAAATTAGTTTACTCCAGCCTAACAGGGGCGCACATGTAGATGCGCAATGTTTACCATGCAGCTAATTAGTCTGTTTTGCAGTAAATGTCTCATGTAGATGCACCCAGTAACACTGACTCTGGTCCATAGTTAAGTACTTTTAATGGTACATTATAAATTTGAAAGGTTTCATGAAGCAAATAGGTCTCTCTCTCCATCTTCTCATTCGCCCCCAATCTTCCAATTTGACTTGCTCAATATGCTATCCAAGTAGGTTGATTTACACAATAACTTTTCAAAGGTGCAGACAGTAGGTGTGTCCACAAAAATATACATGCCATATTTCACCTGCTGAAGCTGAGAAAAAGTGTAGGAAGTGTACAAAAATATAGCTTGGGCTGTGAGAAGCTGGTGTTTTTGTCTATGAGACATCCCTCTCCTGACTTGCCTCATGTAACCTTTCTGAAAGAGCCATGCCTGAAATGGAATAGACTATAAACAGCAGCCTATAAAGGCCTGTGGGTGCCCAGCTGGAGCAAAAAAGGAGCTTGCAAAAGGCTGCTGTGGGCAGATGGCAAAAACAAAATCACTCTGGTTCACAGCCCCAGCTTGGACACATGCTAGGAGTGAGTGCCAGTACGTTTACAGTTCAAGGTCAGTCATTTGCACAGGCAGAGGCAACAGAGCTCAGAAAAAGAAGGATGCATTCACGAGGCAGATTGTGCTAGACTTGAAAAGGGTCAGAATAAGAACAGATAGAACAACTTTTAAAAAGTGTAAAACACCCGAGAGGTGAATGAGTCCTCATGAAATCTTTCCTGGCTGCATCCTAGGAGAGCCCTTCTCTGGTAAAGCAGCAGCTTCAAATTGTACTGTACTGAGGGCCTTTTCTATCCACCACTGAAGTGCCTTGTGGGTTTTTCCATTGACTTCAACAACATCTGGTTGCATTTTAAAGGTTTATTGCCATTTGAAAGCTATTGCTTTGATATCATCAGGGTGATCCAGAGAAAACTGCTGCCACAGAGCGTGGGGATTTCTATATCACTGGGGACAGGGGCTTTAAGGATGAAGATGGCTACATCTGGTTTGTTGGAAGAGCTGATGATATCATCCTGTCTTCTGGGTAAGTACCTTATAGGATTTGCATATTTCTATTAAAATTATAGGCCACCTCTGCTATGCTATGTAAGTAGTAATGCTAAGCTGTCCTGAGTGGAGTCATCACAAAATCCTGGTCCTCCACACCCACTAGACAGGCTGTACTAAGGGGCTTGTAATAAGGTTGGGCAGTCCGTGGAAAGGAGCAAGATTACAACCAACACTGTGACTGTGTGTCTGTCTCCGTTATACCACATGGTGTCAGCAGTGGGACTGATCCCTCTATCTAGGAAAAAGAAGAGAAAGAGGGAGAGAAAGAGAAGCCCCTAATTGCCAGAATGCAGACAGAGCCAAGGAGAGACTGTGTGTGGTACAGCAAGGAGGAGGCAGGCTAAAGGCCCAGGCCAGCCATGGAGGCCATAACACAGATGGCTTTGCTACAGAAGCTGACTAGGGCAGCGATCCTCAACCTGTGGGTCACAACCCAAATGTGAGTCACAAGCATAGGTGGCAGAAGGCCAGGGCTAAGGGGGCTCAGCTCCCCCAAATGCAGATCAGCAGGAACCTGGCTGCGGGCTCTGGGCAGCTGCAGCAGGGGTGGGGAGGGGCGCACACGCAGCCAGGATCATAGCCCTGGCTGTGGATCACTGGCTGCAAAGCACTGCAGGCAAGTATCAGTCTATTCTGTGAAGGGGAAGGGGCTGGGAGGGGGCAGATCAAGGCCCCAGCAGTGGGGGAGGGAGTGGGGCACAGGTAGGAGCAGGGGCATGGGCAGGGGCTGGGGTGAACAGGGCCCTGGCTGGGGCAGGTGGTGGGACAGTCGGAGCCTGGGTGGCTTGTCCAGGGCCACCAGGGGCTCCCTGGCAGAGGTCCGGAGGGCATGTGCCCCTATGATCTGTGTGCAGGGCAGAGGCAGCTGCTGCTGCATACTGGGCTTTGCTCCCTGCTGCTGCTGCTGCTGCTGCCTTGAGAGCTGTGCTATGCCATGTGCATGCTGATGCTGGGCTGTGCCACACTTCCTGCCTGCCCAGTGGTGGTACGCACTCGGCATCGCGCAGCTCTCGAGGCAGCAGCAGCGGCAGCAAGGAGCAAAGCCCAGCGTGCAGTGGCAGTCATCTCTGCCCCGTGCACAGATCAAGAGGGATGTGACCCCTGGGCCTCCACCAGGGTGTGCACAGCATCAGGAGCCCCCCCCACGCCCCTGGATGAGCCACCCAGGCTCCAATTGTCCCATGACCCGGCCCGGCCAGGACCCCATTCACCCCAGCCCCTGCCTGTGCCCTGCTTCCTCCCTCACTGCTGGAGCCTCGATCTGCTCCCACCCCATGGCCCTTTCCCCTCCCCACACCCTTTCCCCCACAGACTTACATACTGCGGGGGGAGGGGGGGGGAGGCACGTGCTTAGCCCCCCAAAATATTTTTTTCTCCCTCTGCCTATGGTCTCAAGAACATATGAAAAAGTTGTGAACAAACTTTAAAAATGGATCAACAAACTTTAAAAATGTATTCTCCTTTAAAGGAGAAAATTGTGGGAAATGGTGGGTTTTCCCTTGCAGGCTGCTTGGGGCCCCCCATGCCTCCCACATGCCCCCCATGCCCTACACATACCCCTCCTGCCCCACACACTGGAGGACTGCGGCCTGGGGGTGGTGGGCAGTGGGTCAGGAGTGAAGGACACTGGGTCAGGACTGGCCATTGGTGTTTATAAATGGGCCCTGGTACAAAAGAGGTTGAGAATGAATGCTCCTTATTCATGTGGGCACCAATGACACTGCTCGGAGCACTCCCAGCCAGGTCATGAGGCGCTACAGGGATTTGGGAGCGGGGCTTAAGGGTCTGGGGGCACAGGTGGTGTTCTCGTCGATCCTCCCAGTCTCAGGCTATGGGCTGAGAAGGGACAGGAGGATCTATGTGGTCAACCAAAGACTGCAGCGCTGGTGTCGTCAGGAAGGCTTTGGCTTTCATGACCACAGCCCGCTCTTTGGCGAGAGAGGCAGCGAGCTGCTGGGAAGGGATGGCCTCCACCTCTCTCCCCTAGGGAGGAGGCTCTTCTCAGCCAGACTGGCTGACCTGCTCCACCAGGCTTTAAACTAAGCCCATTGGGGGACGGGGGGACTACTGCCACTGCTGGCCCGCTAAGCAATCCTTGCAAAGCCAGCAGATCACGGCGCTTCAGGGAGCCCACCCCTGCCCCAGCCCTGGTAAAATCTGTGGGCAAGGAAGGAGCCCCCCAGGGGGCACTTGCCTGCCTGTACACTAATGCCAGGAGCTTGGGGAATAAGCAGGAGGAGCTCATCCTCCTGCTCAGTACAAACAATTACGATGTCATAGGGATAACGGAGACCTGGTGGGACTCCACCCATGACTGGACCACGGGGATAGATGGCTATACCCTGTACAGGAGGGATCATGTAGAGAAAGGGGTCGGGGAGGTAGCTCTCTATGTTAAGGAAAGCTACACGTCCCTGCAAGGTTTGAATAGCCCCATAGAAAAGTCCAGCGTGACCCACTGCTGACACAGGCAAATCTTTGGGCCTGAACGCAGAGCATCCTGGTTCTCTCTCCGATACAGCTCTGAGCATGGTGGGTTCCTAGCATTACTAAAGAAGATCGCACTTGTTCTTGCACACAAGGTGCAATTCTTTTCCGATGCAGAGTGGAGTGCCACTTGAAGATGAGCCAAGGTACTGTAAAGAGCTGTATCTCTCCCTCATCTGTCTTGCTTCCTTTTTGGGAATGTCACGAATGAATACCCTAAAAGAATTCAGCTTTGTTCTTCCAACCAGCTGTTGCTCAGCTGGAATACTGCAATTGTGAAATCTGCCCTGGAAAATGTGTATTTGTTTTGCTCTGCTTTGTTTTGTCATCTGCCGAAGTAGGAATGCTCCTTTTCATTCTGTGATGGTTGAAAAGAGGGGCTTGGTGTTGGTGTTATATAGCATAATTAGGAATTATCTATATATGTAATGCTGCCTAAGAACTAATTCAGCAAGACCTCTGTTTCCAGAACGCCTATGAGAAGTACACGAATATACAGAATTGAGCTATAAGGTGGAAAACCCTTCCAGATGGGGACTTGTATTTTTTAATATGTAAAGCATTTAGTGACTTTTGAGTGCTATATAAATACCAAATAGCACAGAAAAGATACAAATGGCACGCAACCGACTGTCAGTGCAGCAAATTAAGCTTCTGTTTATAGCAGGAGTGTAAATATAGGGTTAACGGTTAATTCATTTAATGATGAATGTGACACCACTGTGTTATCCTGTAAGAACGTGAATAGAGATTTGCAGCAGACAACATGCTGTGAGCCCAAAAGAATAGGAAACTACTGCCTGCTTTTTTTAAAACTATTGCAAAATGTGGACACAATACTTGGACATAATAGACTGTGTCTGACAACATTTGTACAGTATGTAGCGGAGTGAGCCCCACTCAGCTTCCTATAGTTATCCATATATAGTGACTAAAATTGCAGACACTGAATTAACTCTGAATAACATATGAGCTGGAGTGACAGCCTTCATGTGGTTCTAGAAGGATGAGAATAAGATAGATGGCTGTTTGTGTAGATGTACTAAACTGCAAATCCAGGGGTCCATAGAGTATGGAAAATATGCCAAAAGCTGGGTTGTCCCTTCCATCCCACAGACCCCATTGATTTCCTGCAGGGCAGGAATCCCCCCTTGCAGAGCAGCTTGCAAGATCAGGGTAAATCCATTTCTAGTAACAGACTTTCTCACGCACCCTACCCACTACATTCACGTTTCTCCACTTAGCCCACCTTGGCATCCTTCTGAACCCTGTTATTTTTCAAAACTATTTGGAGAATAGAGAGTGAGTTCTGAATGCCAGCAAGCAACTCTGCCTCTACTGAACCAAGCGGAGAAAGCAGTTGCACTTGAATTTCCCAATTGCCAATTCTCCTTTTTCCTTTCTAACACCAGAATGGAAAGAGCTTTTAGCAAAACTCTCTCTCTAACTTTAGCGGCTGCTCCAGTACCATATAAGGAGACGGGCCATTTCCAAGATCCAAAATATTGAGGGTTTCAGGAGGTTGAGAAAATGGCGAGTTCATATTTATACAGAAACAAGTGGTATGTCAATCCAAATCACAGAACCCGTGCAAAATGCACTCTCTGACAGGAACGCCGCTAAGCAGCGGCGTTCAGCGCCTCGTTTTTAGGCAATCGTCAGGTAAAGCTCCATCTAGAATAGATTGAACTAAAGCAAGATGACAGGAACTGGGAACCCCCAAATCCGAAAGAAATAGCTTTAGGGATGAAAAAGGAGAGTGTGTAAATAGCAAAAGTAGAGGTACCACATTTTGGAGCCAATTGCTTTAGAGAATAAGTGTGTTTTTAAAAACGGATTAAAATAGATTTCTGCAATGGAGGAGCAGGGAGTGCGGCTTGCATCCATAGATGCTTCTCAAGCAAATCCCGGGACGTCATTCTCCCCTTGTACTCAGCCTTAGTGAGACCGCAGCTGGAGTACTGTGTCCAGTTTTGGGCTCCACAATTCAAAAAGGATGTGGAGAAGCTTGAGAGAGTCCAGAGAAGAGCCACGCGCATGATCAGAGGTCAGGGAAGCAGACCCTACGATGAGAGGCTGAGAGCCCTGGGGCTCTTTAGCCTGAAAAAGCGCAGGCTCAGGGGTGATCTGATGGCCACCTACAAGTTTATCAGGGGTGACCACCAGCATCTGGGGGAACGTTTGTTCACCAGAGCGCCCCAAGGGATGACGAGGTCGAATGGTCACAAACTACTTCAAGATCGTTTCAGGCTGGACATAAGGAAGAACTTCTTTACTGTCCGAGCCCCCAAGGTCTGGAACAGCCTGCCACCGGAGGTGGTTCAAGCGCCATCATTGAACACCTTCAAGATGAAACTGGATGCTTATCTTGCTGGGATCCTATGACCCCAGCTGACTTCCTGCCCTTTGGGCGGGGGGCTGGACTCGATGATCTTCCGAGGTCCCTTCCAGCCCTGATGTCTATGAAATCTATGAAATCTATGAGAACCACTGGACTGGGGGAATGCAGGCAGCTGGCCTTGCTGGATCCAAAGGTTTGAGCAGTTCCAGATAATTTCGGGCTTAGAAAGACCACAGGAATACCAGGTAAATGCCCTCATCTCTGCCGTGGGAGAGGCTGTAGGTGGTGGTCTATATTTCTGTTAAAATTATAGGCTGCCCTTGCATTGTAAATGGTAAAGCTAAGCTGTCATGCATTGATAATTAGGTCATGCATTGATAACTTGGTAACTAGGGCTGGTAACAGTAAATTCATCAAAAACATCAGCATCAGGAGGATTCAAATAATTCATGAATTTGGGTGAGAAAAAATGAGGAAAATAATCACTTGAAAGGACAAGTGTTTTGAGTCAACCTTTGCCAAGGTAAGCTTTTTATGTCGGCATTTAAGAAATTAGAAGTTTTGATTTTTCACTATCAAATGGCATTTTTCATTGCCCTGGAGGCTTCAACTTAAACACAGTTTAAGAAAAAGGAAAAATAGTTTAAAAGGGTTAAATTGCCTGAAAACAATAAATGGCATTTGATCCAATAAAAAATTAAACATTTTGTTTTTTGGATCATATGAAATGTTCAAAGTCTGCCCTCCTCCCTCCCCCCAAAAATAAAAAAACTCTATTGAGTTGCAACTGGAATTGAATTTTTCCCCCCTATCTTCTGATTTGGCAACAAAACCAAACTATGTGTTTTTCACCTGCCTCTGTTGTAAATACCAAGCTCTTATTTACTCTTCTAGGTACCGTATTGGACCATTTGAAGTCGAACATGCACTGATGGAGCACCCAGCAGTGGCAGAATCAGCTGTTGTCAGCAGCCCAGATCCTATCAGAGGAGAGGTAATAAGATTAATATTAGTGGTTATCCAAAAACATCTAGTGTGTATGCTAATTTAGAAATAAACTAGAGTCATCAAGGAAACCTAGGAACACTATAAGTCAGGATTGCAGAGATGTTTAGGCGCATAAACATGCAGATAGATATCTACTGGGATCTTCAAAAACATCCAAGCAAGTCAGGCACCTATTTCATTGACTTCAAATGGAGTTAGGTTCTAAGCCTGTGAAGTTCTTTGGGTGTCAGATCCTTAGTACTGGGGAAAGTGACTGGTTTTATTTTTTCTGCTTTTTACAAATAAGTACATTAACAATGTCCTCATATGAACTGGGTAACCACAGTGATTTTAGTGAATCCCAGTGAGTTTCACAGTATAAAAGAGCAGACTTTGACCCATTGACTCTAATAGGATATTTTACAAAAGTGGCCTTCCCTCATTTTGAAAAACATGCCTCACATCTGGATATGTGACTTAGCCCAATAATCCCACACTTTCTGGCTTGGAAGAAACATTAATATATGGAAAATTACATTTTAAACATAGTGCATATTAATGAATATTAGTCATTTCTTAAATCTGATTCTGTCTTGCAGGTGGTAAAAGCTTTTATTGTTCTGTCTCCTAATTATACATCCCATGATCCAGAAAAATTAACTCTTGAGCTGCAAGAGCATGTTAAAAAAGTTACTGCTCCCTACAAGTATCCGCGAAAGGCAAGTACCTCCTAGTGTTGAATCTAAGAGTAACTACATGATCCAAAAAACAAAATGTTTCATTTTTTTATTTAAAAAATTAAGAAGCTTGCCTTCTGAAATTAAATATGCTCCGATCAAAACTAGAGGTCAAGAATACAACCTGGTTATCTTTTAGAAAAACAGAAAATATTCTCTTTCTCTCCTGTTACCCCACTAACTTCTAACTGAGTTTTAAATGTAATTTTGAATCAGGTGACTAGATCTTTAGCTGGCATAAATCAACATTGCTCTGCGGAACTTAATGGAATTGCATTGATTTATCCCAGGTGAAGATCAAGTCTGCTATCTCCACAGAGGGAAATCCTTCTCAGGTTTTGAGGGAACTGCTCTTGTTGGGAGGGGAGATGGAACTGAACTCCATTCTTCTCCTAAGGCAGACAGGGTTCTTTGGGTAAATGTGATGTCTTTTATTAGACCAACTAAATAGTTGAAAAAAATGTTCTTTGTAAGCTTTTGGGCACAAGCACCCTTCTTCAGGCATATGGAGAGTCTGCTGGTGAATTGTGTGCCGTCCTGGGTAGAATAGAAGCCTGGAAGTAAGGATCGGAAGGGTGGAAGACAATAGGTGTGAGACAGAAAGTGGGGGTGGTAGGGGGAATGTTGAACTGGTGATAGATTGCTTCTTGGACTCTTGAAGGCTCAGATCAAATGTAGCTGGTAAAATGTGGACAAGTTACCTGGGGTTATCAGATGGCAGGCAGGTTGTAATGTGCCATAAATCCAATGCCTATTTAGTTTATGATTTTTTGTATCCAATAGATTTATGAAGTGAAGTTCATAGGCTTGTCTATGAAAGGTGTTCTGTAAATTTCCTTTGAGGATTAGAACTGAGAGACAGGAGAAAGAGTGGTTATCTTGTGAAAAGTGTGCATCCACAGTAATTGGGTATTCTTGTCTTTGATAGATTTATGGTGTGTGGTCATTCTGGTATGCAGTAGTTTGGTTTCCCCTATGTATTTTCTATCTGGGCATTTAGTGCACCAGATGAGAGATACAGGAAACCCTCGTTATTCACAGGTTCAGCATTTGCAGTTTCAAATATTCACGAATGCCGAACTCACACCTTAAATACACTTACAGGAGCTCCTCGGGAGCTCCGTGCTTACCACCACCGGGCTCCTGCCGCCACCACTGGGCTCCCACCACTGCCGCTGCGCTCCCACCGCCACCACACTCCTGCCATCGCCAGCACAGTCATGCCCCAACCCCCAGCTGCCGGGGACACCGTGTTCATGAATGCAGACGGTATTCATGAGCGCAGTGCCTTATTCACAGATTTCGCCATTCACAGGGATCTTAAGAACATATCCCCCATGAACAGCGAGGATCTCCTGTATTACATTTGTGGAGGTGCAGGTCTAGGATACAGGAATGGTGATGGCTCTGTTGTGGGGTGTAGTTATTGTGGGAGTGGTGGAGATGTGTTGGCAGGTTTTACATTTCTTATCCCAGCATGGTCTGGATCCATTTGGTGTGCTTTGGGCCATAGGAAGTTTGCTTCTGGTAATGAAAAGACTGGACAGTCACCTTGCTGATGTCACCTAACCCCAGTTGTCTTTCCTGCCTAGTGCAGGGAGCTGGACGCGTTGATCTTGTGAGATCCCTTCCAGCCCGTAATATCTATGAATCTATGAGGTTGGCGAGATTCGGTGCTTATTTAAAGGCTAAGGTGGGTGGTTCTGGAAATCTCTTTAAGAATTGCGTCTTCTTCTAGTATGGGTTGCAATTGTTTGAGGATTATCCATATATGTTCGAGGGAAGGATGGTATGTCATAACCAATGGTGTGTGATTCCTCAGGATTTTCTTTTGTACTGCAACAATTCTTCACATGGTATCCAAGTGGCTCTTTCACAAATAAGATCTCTCTCGGGAGGAGTGTCCTTGTTGGGTGAAAGCCCTTTTGAGGTTTGCGAGGTAGTCTCTTCAGTGGTATCAGAGGGCTTGGCTGTATATTACAGCTTGTGTTTAGGGTGATTTCTGGTTCTATGTAGATAGGTACGTTGGCCCATGGGTTTCTTATATATGATGGTTTGAATTTTACCATTCTGGATATTGATCATATTGTATAAAAAGGAAATGTTGGTGTTGGAGTATTCAAGAGAGAGCCTGGTGGAGGAGTGGTGGTTACTGAATTTGTGATAAAGGTTCAACTCCTAATTAAGATGTATATATTAATGTAAATTTAATCTGATTATTTTTAGCAGAATACTGTGATTTTACAGGTTAAATATAAATCCAAATTATAAGTGCATTAAAATTATTTCTAGAAATGTTTTTTTATACCTCAACAAACAGAGAAAAGAAGGTTAGGATAATGGAGTGACCTAATACTGTAATTGGTAGGCCACATCCTCAGCTAGTGATTTGCACTGGATTCAGTAGAACTGTACTCACTTTCACTAGCTGAGTATCATCAAGGCCAATGAGTCTACTGTGTACAATAGAGCATCACAAGGAGAATACAAGCTCTTAATTACTATTGATATACGCTGAATTTGCACAGATCAAGTTTATAAATAGGCTTTGGGTTGTAAATCAGCCATCCATGTACCTAAGGTGATATTTTCACAGAGGCCTAACAGATATTGCTTTTATCCCTGGATAAATTGTGCCTGTGTTTCTCCTGGAAAAAAAATATCCTGGGATTGACTTGTACATATATCACCCTTCTAATCAGGGCTTAGTAAGCAGCTGAATGCAGCGTTACTTTTACTTTTGATTCAATGATGCAATCCAGGATAACTGTTTATCCACAATATTCCAGGATAAACCTTTACTACTTCTTACCCAGGAAACTTTTTAGGCTTTATCCCAAAACAATGGACATGGACAACTGCACAGTTGTACTTCATTGCAGGATAAAATAGTTTATCCCTGGATAAATATGATGTGTGCTTGTAGCCAAAGAGGAGTCAGCCAAAGAGGATTACATTAATTCAGAATAAGATATTCTAGTTCTGCAATAAAAGCATTCACATATCAAGTTAATCAGAAATAGTTCATCAAAAAGAGCTTTTCTGGAATAACCCCTGTGTAGGCAAGTCTTCTGAGTAGAGGAGAACCTGAGTTCTCCTTGGTTCCTCTCACTTTCAGAACAGTATTTATGATTATCATATACCACAAACTCTAACAGTGTGCTGTCCAGACTCCTTTGAATTACATTTCAATTTTTAGCCGAGTTGCGGGTTTTTTTACGAGAGAGACTATCCCAAAATCTAGCCTAAAAGGAAAGCAAATGAACTGGAGCTTTTAAACATAATCCAATTTGGGGGGAGAAATAACTGTAAACAGTATCAGATTTCAAATAGAAGCCAGAAAAAGTTTGCATTTTTAGAAAAGTTTGCATTTTTAGACTGTAGTTTGAGCAGTTTCAATGTCTGATTCTTGTTAAAATGGACTCAGATTTCTAACATAAGCCATTCATTTTTTGGCAACCTAATCCACCTACTTTCTGCGATATGAAGTAATCAGATTGTTAATGTAATCCAACTATTCTGTGTAAATAAGAAGATTCTAATATAATCTAATTAGTCTTTGTAAAATAATCAATTTAAAATCAATCTTAAAATGTAATCCTGAAATGGATTCCAGGCACTGCTTAGGAAAGGTTTGCCTATGGTTACATTTCATTTAAACTAAATTGAACTGGCTCTCATCTTGGCATGACTCTGCTGGCTTCTATAGTAATTTAAATCTGTTGAATATTTGGCCCAAAGCAGTTTGCTTTCATTTACCATCTGGGACTTCTCAATCTGAACATAGGGCCTGATTCGCCACTTCATTGCTCCAGTCCTATACTGCAGTCACCAGCTAGACCAGCATAGTAATGAAAAAACAAGTAGTGAATCAAGCTCATGGTTTGCAACTGCAGGGCCATGATTTGCTATTTGATGTTTGAGGGGTAGTCACAGTTTGGTAGATTCTCAGTAGGCCTTTGTTTAACTCTAATTGACTCCCACTGAAGGCACAAAGCACCAGAGAAGTCCAAATAGACATAAAATACAAGGAAATATTGCAGGAACTGGGCTTCTCTAGGCTAACAGCTCTCTGGCTTGTGCTGTCTCATGCGGTGTTCTGAAAAGAAACCTCACCAGATTACAGAGCCACTCCTCCCATTGAAGTCAGCTGCAAAAATCCCCTTAAATTCAAAAGGACAGGACTGGTCCCTGAAAAAGTTGCGTCAATGACTGACTGGTTCTGTTTCTCTTACAAGTAACTCATTATTTTATGATTTACCGTAAAGGAAGCATCAATATTTAAACAGATTGTCACAGAGAGGAAATGGAGCTTCAAATCTCAGCTAATTTTTTCTGTTATTTTTGCATTTATTCAAGGTGGAATTTGTTGAGCATTTACCAAAGACAGTCTCTGGTAAAATCCAAAGGAAGCAACTGAGGAACAAAGAGTGGGGGAGAATTTAACTTTGAGTGAATCCATGCATCGTGTCTTTGGCCGGTGACCTGCTGGTGACAGTGGAAGGAGCTGTATGCTATTTGTGATATACTGTATAGGAGCGCTATACTACTTGCCACCATCAGTTACATGCTTTGGTAAATTATGCTTTGTTGGCACTGTTATAAAACAAAGTCAGTTTGTTTGGTCATTTCATTTTCAATGGAGAAACTTCACTGAAGTCAATGATGTGTGAGAGAAGCATTAGACCCAAGACCCTCCTTTGTCTTTCCTCTGTTGATTTTCCATCTGTGCATTATCCTTCATGCCTGAATGGCACACTGAGAATTCACTCTCCCTGCAAATAAATAGTTTTGCAGAGATATTGTTTAATTATTTCTAATAGTCAGAATCCCAAATTAGCTATTTAACACACCACCTTACACTGGGAAGAGATAATTACTGCTAATTTGTGTTCTCTGAGCGATCTTTTTGTGCCTATTAGCTTAAATAATTAAAAGAGATTTCCTGGGCTATATGATTGCTTTAGGTCAAAAAATTTCTCTTTAGGTCAAAAAAAGTAACAGCTCATTTTTCTTCTGCAGCATTCAACAATGATATCCCTTAGAGCCCTCAGTGGCTGGCCATCAGCAAGAACATGGTCCCAGCACTTGTAACTATGCTATCAGCTCTTTCCTATTACTTCCCCACGGTAGTTAAGTGCTTCTCTGCAGCATCCAGCCTGGCTGCTTTCCTGACATAGTACAAATAGTTCACTTTGAAGTCATTGGTACTTGCATTCTGTGCAGGGCCAGCCTGTCCTGTGGACAAACTGGGCAGTGGTCCAAACAGCAGGATTGGAGAGAGGTCATTAGTGATCAGCAGCTGCAGACTGGGCAGCAGCATGAGCCTTGTGAATGAGCAGCATGAAGCAGCCCTGTCTCCCTAAGGATATGTTCTGATGCTAGGGTGACCATCATAGAAGACATTCTGGTTTTCTGCTACTCTGTCCTCTTGTCCTCTGCCCTCTATCGATACGAAACCTGACCCCAGACACTTTCTCTTCAAGAGAAAAATAGAGGACATAAAGGCGTCCAGTTTCATATCAATAGAGGACAGAGGACAACCAGACTGTCCTCTATGATGGCCACCCTATCTGGTGCTAGGGTTGTGCAATAGTGTACACAGTATCTGCCAGTTATTAGACTCTCTCTTAATAGAATCAGCCACATATTAGCATCAACACCCTCAAACCAAATGCCAAAAGTATTGTACTACAGACATTCTCCACTGCTTATGAGCATCTTGCTTATTAATATCAAAATCAGAACTCACGCTCTGTGCACAAGGTGTTTTTTTGTCACTTATTAGAATCAAGTCTGTGGGTGTGCATGCTTGCTGAACAGCTACATTGTTATGCAGTAGCTGGTGAGTATTATATGTAATCATGGCATCCTCTTGGGCTTTTTATTTTGCTGCCTTTACTCTGCTACCACTTATGAGAATCAAAAGTGCTCTGCGCAGTGCAAGTCCTATTATGACAGATGGACACTGTCATAATAAGCCCAGAGATTATCACTGTTGAGGTGACCCCTGTGTTGTTTTACTGTTGTTTTAATGGGACATGAGAAATAACTGAGCATTGTGAGGAAAGTGTGTTGCATGCAGTTCCATCCAGGAAGAGCACACACCAACTGCTGCAGCTTCCTGAGCCTGACGAAGGGTTTTTGAACCCGAAAGCTTGATTAATAACTATTCTCCAACCATTTGGGTTGGTCTAATAAAAGATATCAAATTCACCCAAGGAACCTTGTCTGCCTATATCCTTAGACCAACACGGCTACAACCTAAACCCGTAGAACTACAGAAGCATTTGTAAGCCAGCAAGAAGGAGAAGAGAATTTTAGCTCAGAATTCCTGGTTTTGCTCCAAACCCGTGATGTGGCACTCAGGAGCACATCTGTTACTGCTCCAGTTGGGAAAACAGAAAAAGTATTGTATGGTCAAGCTGTTGAGCTAATAACTGGCAAACAACCAGCGGTCCCAGAAGGACCTGTGCCAAGAGGCTTTCTGCAGGTGTATCTCATCACCTGCACCCCCTCAGGCTTTGAAATGTATATCACGTTGCCTTACAACAACTAAGCACTTAATTACCAGAGGTGGAATACAAAGCTCTATTTTTCCCTTGCTAAGTCTGTGTAGATCACGTAAGTGGAAATCCCGAGGCCTGTTCCTACATAACTAAAGCCAGTGGAAGTTTTAATATTGGCTTCAGAAGAAGACCCCCTCCTCCCCGCAGTGAAGAAGAAACTCCCGAACTTTAGATTCTTTAATCCTTCCATTTGTTACAGAAGAGAGGGTGAGAAGGTTTTGTGAATGCCAAATCTGGAAAGGAAAGAAATCTTTCTTTATTAATAAGTCCTTTGGGTCATCACATAATCCCCAGATAAAGTACAAACAGCCTGGCCTGCTGGTTATCTGCACATGCTGTATTTCATGTACGCAACAAAAATGATAGATTGGGGAGCTTCAAGCGCATGATCTATCCTTGATGATTTGTTAACATCTCTACAGGAGCTTTTCAAAGGACCAAGTAATTGTGTTTAAATGAATAAATTAAAAAAAAAAAACCTCTGTGTTTCATTATCACTCCTAGGAAAGCATTGATCTGTAGGTTTTGTTCATATGTACCTAATATTGCTAACAATATCTGCTGTAAAGCACTGAGTCCAGCACCAGTTTGACATAGACCCTGGTTTTGGTTTTAAATTAGAAACTCTTTGAGAGGGGCACCCTCTGTTCCTCCTCTATGTTTGTACAGCATCTAACATTTTTACCTCACTTTATGCATGCTAAATAACATTTCCAAAAAGTTGTAGTTGTATTGGGTTGTGTACTCCCACAGTGAATTCACACTGGATATTGTCTATGGTCATTCATGAAAACCCCTAAAAATGATCACAAATCTAACCTGCACAGCAGAGGGCAGGGCTGAGGGCAGAAATGATTGCTCATTTTCAACTGCTCTGAGCTGATTTTGATAACAGAAGCAGGGGCGAGGCATTTCTGATAATGCCCGACACCAGAAGGAAAAGAAGTGCATCTCGCTATCTCATTTTTAATTGTTAGCACAAGTGGCACCTGTGTTTGTGTTCTGCACAACTCAGAAACCACTTCCCAGGTACATTATACTAAGCAACAGGGGAGAGCATTAAAAACAGAGTGCTGTTCTGAAGCAGGGTGAGGACAGAAGAGCATAACCATGTAATACAAGAGCACGCAGTTCCAGGAGAAGTTTCTCAACTTCTGACCCCAAATCTCCACTCAAACTTAACCGCCTTGAGCAATCCTCTGGAGAGCAGCTCCCCCTGAATCCTAGTATGTCATCTCTGAATCCAGGCAGCTGCAAGCGCTTTCAGTTCAGAGGGCCGATCGTCACACAATATATTTTCCCAAGCATGAATTGAATCACAGGATCATCATCATCATCTAATACATTTGAAATTCTTTGATGACTATGCCCTAGGGCCTCTATGCATCTTAGCAGAAGTGCTCAAACATAATTAACCAAACTAGGCATCAAAGCTTGTCTGAGTAATGTGAGGAGTGGAAGCAGAACCAACAGAAAGTACCAGGCAAATAAGTGAACAGTGGGTGCATCTACACATGCGCCCCCACTGTGCAGTCCCAGCAGCGCACAGATTGTTTCCAACCCTACTGTGCAGTAGCAACAGTTACTTGGTGCTTCTTCACAGTAGTGGCGGTGTCATGGTGAGTGCCCACAGATGTTATGTCGCTATAGTGATGAGCTACGTCACTGTAGCTTGTTGCTAAGGTAACATAGCAAGTCGTGTAGATGCACTCAGGGTCTCCTCTCCCTTACACCAGTTTAAGACCAAGGTAGTTGCACTAGCTCCACTAATTACCCCTGATATATACCAGTTCAAGTGAGAGCAGAGTCAACTATTAGCATGACGTGTTCCAGAACAGGTTTGTTAAGTTGGTGCAGGCTCTATGAAGCGCTATTAAGGGATAGGGAGAGTTGGGTTTCGGTGTGGGTGTTACTTGCACTGATTTACATGATGCTGCCAGAAGTGCTAGGGAGTACCATTTGAGTAACATGTAAGGGGCTATACCTATAGCTATATCTATACCTCAGTAGTACGGCACTTCCTGGCACTATCTCGAGGCATGCCAGGCCTGCTCTGTACACATTAGCGCCTCAACTGAAAGTGTCATCATCATTGAAACAGCACAGAGCACTCTCCAAGATACTCTGCCTGTTATAAAAAAGTATTGATGCATGCTCACGGCCATACTACTTGTGTTTTGGGAGGCAGCATGTGCAGCGTGGGTGTCATGTGCCTTGGTGCAACACCCACTATCAGCATACTGAGGGGACACAGCCATAGCCTCGCTTAGCATCTACCACATCCTGGAGTTATGCATTCGATCTACATAAGTTTCCAGTAGTAAGTTCCTGCGGCAGTTAAAGGTCTACTTCTGAAGAACCTTAATATTAATGCTGAGAAGCTCAGCGCCTATCTTGTGCCCAAGCCCTGTTAGGATTCACAACTTAGGCTTTCTTCTACCTATGTACCTGGTAAGGCTTAATCCAGTGAGAGTTCCCTGAACATGTGTGATGGTTTGGACCCCACGCAAAACCCAGCCGGAGGAAGAGGACAAGGACACGACATACCCCACATTTTATACAATCATACAAGAATATGAATATAGCTAAATATATGAATATATTATATGTATGAAATATACATCATTGTAACTTTCTATAGTATTATGTATATTGATTCAAGGGAAACCAAGAGAGAAAAAGTGACCACAATTCTATAGCATATAACAGGGGTCAGCAACCCCCGGCACGTATGCCAAGCATGGCATGCAAGGCCATTTTGCTCAGCACACCACGGCCAGCCCAGGCTCTAAGCAGCTGCTGCCAATCACAGAGCCCAGGATGCTCCCAGCAGGCAGCTAGGAGGCTCAGACCGGGCTCCGTGGGCCGGCTGCAGCCAGGAGGCTGCAAACAGCTGCTTCGAACTCTAGCATGTTGACACTCCAGCACCTTCCAAGGTAGATATTGTGAGGTTTTTCGGCACTCTGGCCAAAAAATGTTGCCTACCCCGGCATATAACTTTGTGGTTAGGGCACTCTATTTAGAAGGCAAAGACCCAAGTTTCAGTCCTTCCTACACTGAATATTTCTCTATTCAAGTGTTCCATAGGAAGGGAATTAGGTGCCTAAATTCCTTCCAGATTCTGGACCTAAGCCAGTTTTGAAAGTGGAACTTAAGCACTTTGGCAATTTTACCAAGGATTTATGAATTGGCTGATCAACTCATCTGCCATTGTATTGAAAATTAGTCAATAGTTTACCAAGGGAAACACAGGGGTAAGCAAGTAGACAATTTTGTGACTGACAGCCTTCCTTCTCTCTCAGTGTTATTGAAAGTACAGCTGCTACATATGCCACTCACATGCAGATTGTCAGAAACAGGTTATCTGTTCTCAGAGTTTGCAGGTAGTTTGTATGGTAAGATATGTAATGCAAGGTGGGGTTGTGGGAAACCTAGCTTCATGTTATGGGTTTTGCATTCTCAGTCTGTTCTAGCAAATATATCTGATGCTCAACACAGCTTAAATGAAAGTTCACTGGTTCTTAGGTAAGAATAATTCATTTTACCCATAAACCTTACATATTTGCTATTACTGCTGGAGGGATCATTATACCTCTAATGCTCCTTGTTTCTACTTTGCAAGTGAGAGTAGATCCCCTAAAGAACTGGCTAAAGACCACACACAAACTTCCTTAGAAGGACATTATAACAAGGCCCAAGGCTCTAAAAGGTATCTTTAAAAAAATTAACCTCAGCTGCAAGTACCATATATATTATGATATTGTATTAATACTGTATATTCGGCTATCCCTGATAGCAGCAATCTCCAGAACATGCCCATCCAGAATGCTCTCTCTCTGCTAGGAAAGCCAGGCACAAGCTTGGCAATTCTGTTTACATGACTCTCAGGACCTGAATGCGGTTGCTTGTCTGAATGCAGTGAACCTAATGCAAACAGACCTTCCATTCAGCAAACTGGTTAAATACATACGCTTCACTTCAGCCCGTAAGCCTGTTTTTAACTTAAACACATGCTTACCTGCTTTCTTGAAGGGGAGCAGGTTGCTGAATTGTGAACATGGGGAAGAAACCAAAATAGTCACTGGAGGAGTAAAATGGACTAGATTCTGGTCTCACACCCATATAAATCCCATGCTGCTCTGCACTACCTAGAGATTCCTCACATCAACTGGCACATACACGTACTACCCCATTCCTGGCCTCTATGAATATATAGGCATCCGACGTTACTTCCCTGAGCTGGTGTGCCCGTTTTCTCTGACTTTCGCAGCTGGCTCCTAGTGATAGTTGGCAAATCTCTTTTTTCCCCCCATGCTGAGATAATTGCATTGACTAGCACCTCCCTAACTCACTACCCTTGCCTGAAATTGCTCATTCAGTCTCCCTTCAGACTAGGGCCATTGAATAATTTTGTTTCTTGCACCGTTTAAATTGCCATTCTCCCTCATGTTGTCATCTTCCACATCACATACATTTTCTATAATTGCTTCTGTTACATGTAAAATGGCATAACAACTGCAGCAAGAGCAAAGGCTCCCTGGCTTGAGTTCTCATTGTCCTTCTCTGGATTGGTGAGTCATGTCTGAATGGTTTACATTTTCTGCTCAGAAAGGTCCCTCGGGTTTTATGGGTCAGTTTTGCTTGTGCTTTGCTTACAATAAAACCTTTATTTGTGTTTGTCATGCTGATTCTTGTACAGTAATTACCTTGAGGCTCTGATAAGTAATCACTGAGCTCCACTCCTGTGGTCTATGATTTCTGTGGCACCATAGTATGGAATTATAGAATAATGTGTGGTGGATTAGCTATTCTCCAATGGTAACGAGCCAGAAAAAAAGATATTTCATACTCAGCTCCCCTTCTATCTTCTCCCACCCTTTTTCAGTCACCTTACCTTTCATCAGAGCATAATTGGAGAAATGAAAACTGCATTCCCAGGAGGGGAATAATCCTCAACACTGAATGCAATGTACAGTACTAAGGAAGAACAACAACTATTTAAACAGGCAGAACAAGAGTGGGTAACTGGGAGGAGGCTATGATCAAGAGCTACCATGCTTAGATGTATGTGGATGAGTTAAAAGAAGTCTTATCTGACCAGAAAACACCTTCAGGTAAGGCCAACATATTTTAGCTATGTACATAGAGAAAAAAGTGTTTTGAGGATATATTTTTCAAATATTAATCATCTTAGGAGTAAAAAAACACTTCTCACTTTCTGGTAACATATAGAAAAAACAGACAGCAAAGAGCCCAATAGTCCATTTGCCTCTGCGGACTGTCATTGCTCATCACTCTTAGACATAGCTATAAGAGCGTAATTCTCTGCTCTTGGCAGCAATGGGGCATGGGGCAGTGGCAAGACTACAGGCAGTGGCAATAGCCAGCTGGCAGCTGCAGTGGCCATTATTTTTGTGCCCTGTTCCAAAGTCAATGCCTGGGGCTGCTGCCCTGGTTAATCACCCCGTCTTCCACCCCGTCCCCTTCCTCCAATGCTTAGTTACGCTACTGAATTTAAGGTTATTGGGGAGAAGATGCAGTTTTACATTTCATGGAAAACAGAATGCAAACATGGCTTTTCCGCAGGTTAATGTATTCCAGATCTAATGTTCAGATCAATAGTTCAGTTGAAAACAAAACCAGTTTCTAACTGGAGTTTACTGATTTAGGGTGCACTCTAGAAACACGTTTTCCTACGTGACCTGTCCAGAACTGAGATAAAAGGCGATATTTTAAGGTCATTTTTAAGGTGATTCAACATTAAAGATGAAAACCACAATCAGCGTCTTTCAGCTCTGAGGCTGAATACATAATATCCACCATTTTGCCATACACAGTCACTGCTCTAATTTAATTCTGACTGCCTTGCCGACTGCTTTGGGGATAACCTGAGTAAAAAACACATTTTATATTTGGACCCCACGCAAAACCCAGCCGGAGGAAGAGGACAAGGACACGACATACCCCACATTTTATACAATCATACAAGAATATGAATATAGCTAAATATATGAATATATTATATGTATGAAATATACATCATTGTAACTTTCTATAGTATTATGTATATTGATTCAAGGGAAACCAAGAGAGAAAAAGTGACCACAATTCTATAGCATATAACAGGGGTCAGCAACCCCCGGCACGTATGCCAAGCATGGCATGCAAGGCCATTTTGCTCAGCACACCACGGCCAGCCCAGGCTCTAAGCAGCTGCTGCCAATCACAGAGCCCAGGATGCTCCCAGCAGGCAGCTAGGAGGCTCAGACCGGGCTCCGTGGGCCGGCTGCAGCCAGGAGGCTGCAAACAGCTGCTTCGAACTCTAGCATGTTGACACTCCAGCACCTTCCAAGGTAGATATTGTGAGGTTTTTCGGCACTCTGGCCAAAAAATGTTGCCTACCCCGGCATATAACTTTGTGGTTAGGGCACTCTATTTAGAAGGCAAAGACCCAAGTTTCAGTCCTTCCTACACTGAATATTTCTCTATTCAAGTGTTCCATAGGAAGGGAATTAGGTGCCTAAATTCCTTCCAGATTCTGGACCTAAGCCAGTTTTGAAAGTGGAACTTAAGCACTTTGGCAATTTTACCAAGGATTTATGAATTGGCTGATCAACTCATCTGCCATTGTATTGAAAATTAGTCAATAGTTTACCAAGGGAAACACAGGGGTAAGCAAGTAGACAATTTTGTGACTGACAGCCTTCCTTCTCTCTCAGTGTTATTGAAAGTACAGCTGCTACATATGCCACTCACATGCAGATTGTCAGAAACAGGTTATCTGTTCTCAGAGTTTGCAGGTAGTTTGTATGGTAAGATATGTAATGCAAGGTGGGGTTGTGGGAAACCTAGCTTCATGTTATGGGTTTTGCATTCTCAGTCTGTTCTAGCAAATATATCTGATGCTCAACACAGCTTAAATGAAAGTTCACTGGTTCTTAGGTAAGAATAATTCATTTTACCCATAAACCTTACATATTTGCTATTACTGCTGGAGGGATCATTATACCTCTAATGCTCCTTGTTTCTACTTTGCAAGTGAGAGTAGATCCCCTAAAGAACTGGCTAAAGACCACACACAAACTTCCTTAGAAGGACATTATAACAAGGCCCAAGGCTCTAAAAGGTATCTTTAAAAAAATTAACCTCAGCTGCAAGTACCATATATATTATGATATTGTATTAATACTGTATATTCGGCTATCCCTGATAGCAGCAATCTCCAGAACATGCCCATCCAGAATGCTCTCTCTCTGCTAGGAAAGCCAGGCACAAGCTTGGCAATTCTGTTTACATGACTCTCAGGACCTGAATGCGGTTGCTTGTCTGAATGCAGTGAACCTAATGCAAACAGACCTTCCATTCAGCAAACTGGTTAAATACATACGCTTCACTTCAGCCCGTAAGCCTGTTTTTAACTTAAACACATGCTTACCTGCTTTCTTGAAGGGGAGCAGGTTGCTGAATTGTGAACATGGGGAAGAAACCAAAATAGTCACTGGAGGAGTAAAATGGACTAGATTCTGGTCTCACACCCATATAAATCCCATGCTGCTCTGCACTACCTAGAGATTCCTCACATCAACTGGCACATACACGTACTACCCCATTCCTGGCCTCTATGAATATATAGGCATCCGACGTTACTTCCCTGAGCTGGTGTGCCCGTTTTCTCTGACTTTCGCAGCTGGCTCCTAGTGATAGTTGGCAAATCTCTTTTTTCCCCCCATGCTGAGATAATTGCATTGACTAGCACCTCCCTAACTCACTACCCTTGCCTGAAATTGCTCATTCAGTCTCCCTTCAGACTAGGGCCATTGAATAATTTTGTTTCTTGCACCGTTTAAATTGCCATTCTCCCTCATGTTGTCATCTTCCACATCACATACATTTTCTATAATTGCTTCTGTTACATGTAAAATGGCATAACAACTGCAGCAAGAGCAAAGGCTCCCTGGCTTGAGTTCTCATTGTCCTTCTCTGGATTGGTGAGTCATGTCTGAATGGTTTACATTTTCTGCTCAGAAAGGTCCCTCGGGTTTTATGGGTCAGTTTTGCTTGTGCTTTGCTTACAATAAAACCTTTATTTGTGTTTGTCATGCTGATTCTTGTACAGTAATTACCTTGAGGCTCTGATAAGTAATCACTGAGCTCCACTCCTGTGGTCTATGATTTCTGTGGCACCATAGTATGGAATTATAGAATAATGTGTGGTGGATTAGCTATTCTCCAATGGTAACGAGCCAGAAAAAAAGATATTTCATACTCAGCTCCCCTTCTATCTTCTCCCACCCTTTTTCAGTCACCTTACCTTTCATCAGAGCATAATTGGAGAAATGAAAACTGCATTCCCAGGAGGGGAATAATCCTCAACACTGAATGCAATGTACAGTACTAAGGAAGAACAACAACTATTTAAACAGGCAGAACAAGAGTGGGTAACTGGGAGGAGGCTATGATCAAGAGCTACCATGCTTAGATGTATGTGGATGAGTTAAAAGAAGTCTTATCTGACCAGAAAACACCTTCAGGTAAGGCCAACATATTTTAGCTATGTACATAGAGAAAAAAGTGTTTTGAGGATATATTTTTCAAATATTAATCATCTTAGGAGTAAAAAAACACTTCTCACTTTCTGGTAACATATAGAAAAAACAGACAGCAAAGAGCCCAATAGTCCATTTGCCTCTGCGGACTGTCATTGCTCATCACTCTTAGACATAGCTATAAGAGCGTAATTCTCTGCTCTTGGCAGCAATGGGGCATGGGGCAGTGGCAAGACTACAGGCAGTGGCAATAGCCAGCTGGCAGCTGCAGTGGCCATTATTTTTGTGCCCTGTTCCAAAGTCAATGCCTGGGGCTGCTGCCCTGGTTAATCACCCCGTCTTCCACCCCGTCCCCTTCCTCCAATGCTTAGTTACGCTACTGAATTTAAGGTTATTGGGGAGAAGATGCAGTTTTACATTTCATGGAAAACAGAATGCAAACATGGCTTTTCCGCAGGTTAATGTATTCCAGATCTAATGTTCAGATCAATAGTTCAGTTGAAAACAAAACCAGTTTCTAACTGGAGTTTACTGATTTAGGGTGCACTCTAGAAACACGTTTTCCTACGTGACCTGTCCAGAACTGAGATAAAAGGCGATATTTTAAGGTCATTTTTAAGGTGATTCAACATTAAAGATGAAAACCACAATCAGCGTCTTTCAGCTCTGAGGCTGAATACATAATATCCACCATTTTGCCATACACAGTCACTGCTCTAATTTAATTCTGACTGCCTTGCCGACTGCTTTGGGGATAACCTGAGTAAAAAACACATTTTATAAAACTAAATAGACACATCTAAGTTAGATGGGGCATAAGTGATCATCTTTAAACAACCTAATAACAGGCCATGGAAAAATATCTCATGATACTTTGTTATTGGATTAATAAAACAAGGTGAACGTTTATGAATCATAATCTTAACTTTGAGCCATGGCAGAACAGAGCAAGAAATAAAATATAGATGTCTAAATAGCTTCAAAATTATAACATAATTCAAATTCATAAATTCAGATAACAATAATTACAATAATGACTACATATTATTTCAGTTACGGTCATGCCTAAGGGCCCCATTTGGGAAAAGGGCCCCGTAGTGTATGAGATGTTGTTTACAACATAGGAAGATCAGGTGTCTACCCTGAAGAACCAATAATCTGATTAGAGACAAGCACAGCAAATAAGTATAACAGACAAAAGGAGGGAATAGGACAGAGAAGATGAGTAACAGCCAGCTCCAAGACTGTTGTTTCTTAGGTTAGCTGTATATGATACTTGATGGATTCTAGATCATCTGAATATTTTTGATTTTATAAAACCCCCCAAGTAATTCAGAATAAGGAGTATCTTTTTGTCCTAAGTTTGGCTAGACCTGGTAAAGCAGGGCCCTGGTCCATTCTGGGGACTACAGTCACATAAAGAATAACAACAGCAACAAGGGCAATTCCCAGTGTCACTTGGTCCAACTGTAATTGGCTGGCTGTTCTCTTGCAGATATTATAAGCTAAATGGGTTATATGGGGGGATTCATATACTTAGAAAGTGGGTACAAGAGGGGGGTTTTGTCTGAAAGACAAAGGAGCTTTCTAAAGTAGGAATGGAGAGGCACTAACTAAAAGCTGAAATTGTTGGATGCTATAAGAGGAAAGTAGGGGTAGGAAGGAGGACTTGGCAGGAAGATGGTCAACAGAAGTCATGCTGGCATGGTTTTGGGCGATAAGAGGGCTGTCTCTGGGAAGACAGTGGAGCGAGAGAAGAAAAGTGTAGGAGGAGGAAAGATGCAGGTGGTGGTGGAGAAAGGAAGAGGAGAGGGATGGAGAGACTCAAGTCTTTACCAAGGACAAAGTCTTTGTTCATCAAATACACACCAAAGTCTTAGGAAAGGAGATTTAATCAGAGGATAGACAATGTTATGTAGTAAGGGCAGTTTGGAGTTACGGCGTGGGGAGATAATAGTGTGAAGCATAGGTGAATTATCACAGTAGGATGAAAGAAGAATTCACATAAAGATAACTTAGCTGCCACAAGCTTATCTTTGCACCAACAATTTGGTAGAGAGTTATGATGCAAAGATGTAAAGTCAATTCGTACTTTTTAAACACTCTGAATGAATGCTTGCCAAAGTGTAGCCTTTTTTTGCCAGTCTCAGAGAGATCTAGAAAATGAGCCAAATTTGAATCTTCTAAACCAAGGTGTTGTCTTTTTTAACAATTCCACTGCAGTCTTATCAATCAAAACACATAAGAAATACATGCTGTTCATGTTTGACAGCTATGATGAGGCTAGTTTTTTCAAAATGGTTCACACATAGGCTGAACAAGATGCAAATTGTCAGCTCAAAAAAGATTTTGTTTGAGAAAGTTGTGGGTGACTGGAAAAAGGAGACTTAGTTGGACCCTGAGCTTAGCCATAATGGGCACAGCCCAACTTACTATACCAGCAGTTCCAAACTGTTGAATCTCTCTGTACACATGTGGCTATTCCATTTCTGCCTAACAGCTTGTTTGGGGTTTTGAACTTCACACAATCACTGATTTTTCTACTCATTTCTCTCATTGTAGGAGAAGGATCACAAAATAGATTTTGATATTTTTGCAGTCTCCCCAAAAGCCTGACACATCCAGTGTTATGACATGAAGATTTTACTTGAATTTCAAGCCCTAAGGTCCATTTGGAACCTCAAATCATTCTACAGGTTATTCCACCAAGATCACAAGGTTTTTGCTTCTCTAAATCTTTCCAACTATGAAGCCATTAATCGATGTGAACAGGAAGTGCCTGAGTACTTTAATTTTGCAAGTGATGTGCTGGATCAATGGTCTCAAGTAGAAAAGGTAGATTTTCTTTTCCCTTATAGATTAAATATTTGGGGGTGAGATCTTGGCCCCCAGTGAAATCAAGGGTAAAATTATCATTGGTTTTACTAAGGTCACAATTTTACCTTTATTGTACTTGACATTATAATAGGAACAAATGACAATTCACCGTTGTTTCCAAAGACACCTCATGTTCTTTCTCTCTTTATAATGCTGGGGTTTACAAAAGCCTTTATGTGAATTATGAGAAGTCAAAAGGAAAATCAGTTGGACTTGTGATCTAAAGTCATTTAAGTACTTCACAATTGCTGTTAAGCACATGCTTAACTTTTAGCATGTGCTCAAGTCCCTTTGTATTCTGCAAACCCCTGATCCTAAGACCCCATGTCCAATTGTGGTCCCATAGAGTGTCTTCAGTGAACTGCGAGAGATGGTGGGGTAACAATCACATCATTAACTCCTGGTGGTGGTATGCAGGAAGAAAAGCGGCCCTCAAACCCAGCCCTGTGGTGGATAAATGGACAAGGAACTGAAGTAAGGTGGAGTTTTGAAGAGCTGGGATCCCTATCCAGAAAAGCAGCCAATGTGCTCACTGATCCATGTGGTCTGCAAAAGGGGGACAGAGTTATTCTGATTCTTCCTCGAATACCCGAATGGTGGCTGCTAAATGTGGCTTGTATGCGTACAGGTGAGAGATGTCATTCAGACCAGTGTAGGTATTATTAATGTTACCCTCTCTGTAAAAAGTTAGCTTACAATTAATTAGCTTTAGGATGGCCATTTGAATTCGTAGCTTGAATACTTCAGCCTACGTTGCGGGGAGTACATTGTGAAGGACATACAAACTGGGATGTAATGACCTTTTTGTTCATTTTCTCTCTCTTTAGCATATGTGGAATTGAAAGTAAATATAATTTAACTTCTTTTACATTCACATTAGCTCCATTAAACAAAGTTGTGTCTTTATTTTATTGTTATATGTTATAATGTGCCCTTTTCTCATAGGATCTACCGGAAATGTAATGGTATCAGTACTCACAGGAAGTTAGAGGGACTGTTTGCATAAGTAAAGGTCCCCCTGATCAGGCCATATATAATCCCTTTCCCACCACCTGGTGAAATAGTCTGTTGCCTATGATGGCTTCTGTCTCTCTGAACAAACTAGTCTCTAAGGTGCCACCCTGCCCTTCTGCCTGACTTCAGACTAACACGGCTAACTACCTCCCACTTTCCCACCAGTGAGATGTAGCAATCTCTGTACTGAAATAATGTTAATGTTCAACAATTTAGGGGAAACCTATAGAAAAATTCAGAACTGGAAGTGAAAAATGCCTCATAACCTTGTAATTTTATCTTATCTCTAGGAATTATCTTTATTCCTGGGACAATTCAACTGACAGCAAAAGACATTTTCTACAGACTCCAGGCTTCTAAGGCTAAATGCATCATTACCAATGATGTGTTGGCACCTATAGTAGATGCAATTGTGTCTGAGTGTCAGTTCTTGAAAACCAAGCTAATCATATCTAAAAACAGCAGAGATGGGTGGCTGAACTTCAGTGAACTATTCAAGTAAGAACCTCCTGCCTAACTCATATTATTATAATCAAATCTGAAAACAAAGATTTTTTACTAAGATATATCAGGTAGACACACCTCTCCGTCTTAATAAATGATCTACAAATTTAACACACTTTTTGAAAGAAGGGTTTAAGCTCCTAAATCACTTAGGTGCTTTTGAAAATTTTACCTATCCCTAAAAACATTGAAATCTGAACTGATGTTATGTATGGCCAAGTTATACTTGTAGTTCCCTGAGCTACTGTAAGTCCTTCAAATAATTGCTCATCTAAATGTCAGGGAATGGAAAGATCAAGGAGGAAGGAACATTAGAATTTGCAGGGCACCTTGCAAAAACTGAAGCATTCCTTCAGTTGATCGGTTGAATCCTCTTTGGTGCTGGAATAATACTTGTGATGTTAGGACAGTAGATCTCGTTTGGTGCAACCTGAGCTGTACATATGATTCTGAGAGTGTAAGGAATCAGAATCAAGACTGTTGAATAATGCTGTTCATTTCTACGTTGTTTTTTTTAAGAGCTGCACCTGCTGTTCATGACTGTATCAAGACAAAAAGCCAAGATCCAATGACAGTCTTCTTCACCAGTGGCACTACAGGTTCTCCAAAAATGGCAGAACATTCACACAGCAGTTTGGGTCTGGGGTTTGCTCTCTGTGGAAGGTATGGCACTCGTCCCGACAGTGCTTCTGAAGCTCTGAAACATGAAAGAATTTTGCAGGACGTTACAACCACTAGTTTCTACTGCATTGGACATGTAATTTCTATGGAATCTGTAACTGAGTTATACCCATGAAACAAAGACCTAATTTTATGTCGTTCTTGATGATGCATTGTAGCACCTGCAAAATTGTACATGCCTATTAAAACAGGAGAAATGATTTTGATGAATGAGTCAAATAGTTTTAGCTTTGAACCATCATTGCTGTCAGGTACAAGGTGAGCAGAGAATTTTTGTTGGAACTGTTAAATTATCATGCCATGTTTACTAGACCCATAGTAAGCTAAAGCTGATATTTCTTACTCCCGTGTGCATGGTCACTCATACTCGTCTCTTCTGCTTTCTACAGGTACTGGATGGATTTGTCTCCTTCAGACATTATATGGAATATGTCAGATACCGGCTGGGTGAAGGCAGCTCTGGGAAGTGTTTTTGCCCCATGGCTTCGGGGTACTTGTGTCTTTGTACATGCCATGCCACAGTTTGAGCCAAAAGTATTCTTGAATGTAAGAAAACAAAGCTTGAGATGTAGATTTACTTGTATTTCATACTATTTGCCAAGCCAACCGCAAACCCTGTATTAGGAACATACACTGAGCCTTAGTTTTATGGAATTAGCTGCTTTAGAATGACTTGACCACAAGGGACTTGTTCTTTGCATGACTTTTTGAGGCATTGAATTCAACCAGCTGCTTCCAATCACCTGGGATTTAATACCTTCCCTATAGTCTCCCTCTTCCTGAACTCCTCTGTTGAAATGATTAATTAGCTGGTTTAAATGTAAAGAAATATTTTAATTAAGATGCTGTGACCCTTACAAAATGTGCCTCAGTGTTGAAATACATTGAGGCAGAGAGATCAGCTTTCTCCCACAGGGGATGATATTCAAGCCTCATCTCACAGCCAGGTAAATCTTCTTGCAAAAGGTAAGATAAAAAATAGTCCTTCATGAACAGCTTGTAGCAATGGGGGGAGGAAAATAAGTTTCTGCTGATGTACAGTTTTTTTAGACCTTGTGCTCCTTTTAGTATATTAGTTGTTAGCATTTTTACACTATGTGCTTGACCTTGCAAGTATCGTCATAGTATACAGTGAGGAGCATGAGGGTTTTGAACCTCTGCGCAGGTATTAGCTATAGACACAAGGAAGGTTGAGAGAGCTAGGCATAGTTTGTCACCCTAAACCACAGTAAATCTCTCACTTCCTAATTTGCTAGCATGCTGTGTAAAAGATGGATGGAGGATAGCCAGAGAAAAGGAAAAAATGAGAACATATGGGCTAAGCTAAGATCCTTATTTTGCTAATAAGAAAGTGAGCTACGTATTGCCTTTGTTCGCTTTACTCCAGCTATCAGGCAGAAATAAATTGGCAGCTGCAATCTAGTTAATAGAGAATTGGGGTCAGCACACTCCTTGTCTGGCTCATCAGCACAGGCTTCTATATGGCTAACACTCAGCACCCCTTATGGCGCATCAAGGCCACAATCCATATAGGTGAGACAATTCCAGGTACTGCCACTAAGGCATTCACAAAGTGTCTAATAATGCATATAGGAGCAATAAAATACTATCTTCACTATAATGTTAGTCACTTGGAAACAATAAAGATAGACATTTAATCAATACAAAGTTATTGTGGCCTATCTCATCAAAAGCAGGCTCTAATTTTGGGTGCTTCCATTTTCAGATGCCCAACCTACGGTGAGATGCTGCCTGACTTCAGTGTTCAGTGAATGTCATGACAGTGTCATTCAGGAGGGTTGATCCGCCCAGTAATTCAGTGGGCCAGATCCTGACCTCAGTTACACCACTTTGTAATCTGACATTACTACAACTTAGCAGTTGCTCCACTTGTATACTAATGTAACCACGGGTAGAAACGGGCCAGTATCTGGGCATTACTGCATTGCTGAAATGAAAACGTAGAGCTGTTCCAGTACTGGAAGGAATCTAGTCTTAATTTATTTGACCAACATTTGATTTTTCTTTCAATCTGTTAGACCCTGTGCACATATCCCATAACCACTCTCTGCAGCGCCCCCACCGCCTACCGCATGCTTGTGCAACAGGACCTCAGAAGGTACCGTTGGTTTGCTGACGATGTTATTGGAACCCTGTTTCCATAGGAGTGTCCCCTTCCAGACCTTTTGCTCCTTAATAAGGAATTGTACCAACAGCCCTGTATCATAAATTAAAAGCATAGCAGTGGAAAAATCTTATGCTGAAAACAGTGAACCCCTGACATGTCAATGGCATGTTTAGTTAATATTTAGTAATGTATACTATAATAAGGGACAAATTCCAGGCTGGTTACACCACTGCAGTTCAGAGTGAATTTTGCTGTGAAACAGTAATAGGGACAGCAAATATAGAGGACAAAATTCTGCTCCCAGATTTGCATGCATGGCTCCCACTGACTTCTCTTAAAACACATGTGATCTGAAGCTCTGATGAAGGAACCTGAACCAAAACTTTTGGTCAAGTGTCACAAAGTAGTTTGCTTTTTTTTTTTTCCAGTTAGTTTCGTTGTCGCATATGCCTGCCCATCTGGATTCCAGCCTGGAAAGTGTTGAGACACAGCACAGATGGCAATTTTGTGGTATATCAGCATAAGCACAAGCTGGAAGTACTAAAGACCCGAGTTCATTTTTATTAATGGTCAATTGCACTTATGCTGGCAATGCAAAGGGCTCTTGAGATAATTGAGAAAGAGGCCCCCGCATTCTTGGGAGAAAGCCAAATCTTGCATGTTTTGCAGAACTGGATGACTGGCAGAGATCGGAAAAACCTCTAGCCTCTTAGGTGCATGCTTGGAGTCCTGTCCCTCCTAATTAATGGAACAGTATAAAAACCTGTGCATTCGTCTCTTCACACACACTGGCCATTCGGAGTTATCTCCAAGAAGTACCTTCATTCTTTCATTTATAAATACTTTCCTTGGTAGGGATATACTAAAAGAACCTAAAAACTAAATTCTGATGTATCCCCAGTCAAGTCTATGGGCCTGAGGTATATAATGCCCACTGACTTCACTGAGAGGTGCATACGTATTACTGGAGAGCAGATTTGAGTCCAGCATACATTGAAGTTGAGGGAGTTACCGACAGCAATGAAGGGCAGAGTCTTTTTAACCTGCGATAATTCTTGGTAATTTTCTTTGTCTATTAAGTTACAAGTTCAAGAGCCTGAGGCACTGTTTGACTGGAGGGGAGCCACTCAACCCTGAAGTGTTTGCTCAGTGGAAGAGCCAGACAGGACTGGATATCTATGAAGGCTATGGACAGACAGAAGTAGTAGGTTAAGCTTAGTTCATATATGTTACAAACTTGAATGTTACCTTAAATCTGTGAAGAGATGTTAACTCCAAATTGTTCTCCCTGGTTTTTGCAGTAACCATGAAGATGTAAAAAGGCACCATCCAGAACAAATAGTCAGTGACCTCATAAGGCTGCATTTTTTGCCCTTAAAATTAAAGTGCAGCTTTTCATGGACCCTATATAAGCTCATAGGATTTCAGTTACAAATTGCCCTTCCTTCCTTGTTGAGCCAAACCTCCCAGTGAAATCAGGAGTCTGGGATAGCATAATACACAAGATTGAGTCTTTTGGCATTACAGTGGTGCACACAAATGTGGGGAGGGATTGAACAAAGGCTTCAGAGAAGCTAGCTGGGTTGTTTGTTTGCTTGTTTGTAATAGGGAATAATATCTGCAAATCTCAAAGGAATGAAAGTTAAACCAGGTTCCATGGGAAGGCCAACAGCCCCATATGATGTCCAGGTATGTTGGTCACCTTTTCTGATAGACTGAAGTTGCTCTAGACCAGTGGTTTTCAAACTATGTTCTGCAAAATCCTCGGTGCTAGGTCATCAAGGGGTCTGCAAAGAGACTGGGGTAAGGGTGGAGCAGGCCAGGAGGCAATGCAGTCTCATTGCCAGGCCAGGTTGCCTGGCTCCATGTCAGTCTCTAGCCTGGGATAGGGGCTCTACAGCAGAACTGACATGAAAATGTACCATGACTTTAGGAAGTTTGGAAAGCACTAGCCTAGTCAGAGGTAAGATAAAGGAAGGCATCATAACGCAAATCTGGATATAGAGGGATGGTAGTCAGGATTGTGGGTTGGAGGCGGTGGTTGTTGTAATCGAGTCTTTATTTTAAGAAAAGGAAACATGATGGTCAATCAAACAAAATGTTTCGTCTCTTGTGGTAGATCATCGATGAAAGCTGCAATATTCTGCCTCCTGGTGAAGAAGGAGACATCGCCATCAAAATAGATTCAAAACAGCCATTTTGTTTTTTCTCTCAATACATAGTAAGCAGCTAACGGAAATTTTCCAAAGGCTGGAATCAGCCTCAAGGCCTTGCCCTGGGTAGAACAGACCACGAGAAGCACCAAGAAGGTGCTCCAGGAGCGCTTCCCTGCTCCCTTTTCATTCTGGGGTGGAACTGTCAGCAATTCAGCTCACAAAAGGTGTTTCTACACACAGAGATGCACTACCCAAGCTGGCTTTAATCTAGTCGTCTCAGGTGCCAGGGGCAGGTACCACAGCAACGTAGGACTGAAAAGGGAAGCTCAGGCTTCGGTGCAGGCTTATCACCAAGCACTTATCCAGGGTCTCAGCCCTGAAGCTTGTGCTGCTGCATCTTCATCACTGTTCATACCTAGTCCAAGGACATCACATCTGATTGCAGTGCAGACATACCCTGGATTTAAAACAGGGTACGGGTCACTGGTGCACAGAACAGCTTCAGCCAGACCTTGCCCTTCCCTGTTGTTTACAGAAAATAGTTTGTTAGCCCAGATCTTCATTTCCCATAGCACCAGGAAACAGTTAGCCCAAACCAAACAATGCCAGGAGGCAACTCAAGCATGTAAGGGCTAGTCAAAATCTAGACGCCTATCCAACGTAACGAGCAATACAAACACCTACCACCACCTGCAGCAAAAGGTTTGTGATGTTAGTTGTCAAGGGTCTGTGCTACAAACTTCTGCCAAGTTTGTGGATTGTTGTGCTCTCGGGTTTGGTGCCACGCTTATCAGTAAGAATGGAAATCCTTGTCCTGAGCTGAAGGTGTTCAATGTCTATAGTGCCAAGGAAAATGCAGTCAGCACAATCGCAATCTAATCCATTTTTCTGTAATCTGCTGTCCTCTTTGGCAACTCTGAGCATGTACTTTAAATACCATAATACAAGAAATGGGTCTCTCCCGGTGACTGGTAATTGGCCAATCCACCCCTAAATTGCCTATTTAGATGCACCCCTTGCAGGGGGGAAGCAGTGTAAAATACAGGGTTGTAGAAATGCCCTGGGCATAGAACTAGAAGTTAGGTTCTCTCCCTTGCTCTGCTACTTCTGTACGGCATTTCCATGCTACAATTCACAGGATGAGCCAGGAAAAACTGCTACAACAGTGCGAGGAGATTTTTACATCACTGGGGACAGAGGGACTATGGATGAAGATGGATACTTGTGGTTTGTGGGAAGAGCTGATGATGTCATCATTTCTGCTGGGTTTGTACCTTTAAGTTGAATTTATACAAATGTATGTAGTTCAAAAACAAGATAAAGCCCACGTATGTCATCCAGTAACCACCTCTCTTTGCTTTCCTAGCTACCGCATCGGACCATTTGAGATAGAAAGCGCACTGATAGAGCACCCAGCCGTGGTAGAATCAGCTGTTGTCAGCAGCCCGGATCCCATCAGAGGAGAGGTAATATTGCATTAAACAACTATTGTATATTACATTTACCCCAGAAAATACTAAGGGGAGGCCTTGCTTATTTAGCCAAATTCCACTGGACTTCAGGAGGAGTTTCATCTACATGGCTATCCAAACTACGGTTTACATCAGTCGTTAGGTTCAGCTGAGCATGGGATGGTGCCTAACTGTACTAACAAAAAAGCTACAGCAAAAAGCTTCTCCTCTGTACTGGAGATGGGCAGAATAGCTTACTCTGATCACCCTATTATTCATTCACTACTAACAATCAACGCAAGGATGATAAACAGCAGCAGTTTGGTCGCACATATCTCAATAGTACCCAAAACATTTCTGGATAGGAATATTGATGTACGGACAAACTCTGATGCAAGGTAATCCAGAACAACTCCATTGAATTTACAGGATTATGCAAGTCCACCTGGAGGTCAGGAGCTGGCCCTAAAAACTATCCCATAAATAGGGCCCAGACTACCTGCTTAGAAGCACACTGCACAAGATTATTTTAAAAACTGCAGACATTCACATTAAAAAAAATGCAATAATACATGCTAAGTAATAACACACACACACAAGAGACTGGATAGCTCTTTTCTCCCGTCTGTTGCCCAAACCTGGGGACTAACTGAAAGTTTTGCATTTATGATTCGTATTAACTGTATTTTCTGGTTTGTTTTTATGCTAAATTAAATGTTGCGATGTCAATGGATTTTGTCTTCTAGGTGGTTAAAGCTTTTGTGGTCTTGTCTCCTTCCTTTATATTATGTAATCCAGAGAAATTGATTCAGGAGCTGCAAGATCATGTCAAGAAAGCTACTGCTCCATACAAGTATCCCAGAAAGGCAAGTAGCAAAGGATGAACTGAAAAGCCTTATTCTGACCAGGGCGGGATAGAGTCTACCAGAGTAGATTTAAATCAATAGCTTCCCCTGCATTTTTAAGTGACAAAAAGCCCCAAATAAGTGGTGTAAAATATACAAAATATGACAAACATGTTTCGTATTGCCCATAATATTTTTAAATATACTTGATGCTTGGGGAAATTACATGCATGTGAAATAATCAAAACATTTAAAGAGCTTAACAGACACAGGTGTGAAAGTAATTGCTGTTCCAAATTAAAAGTATAACAAGCATATTAAAAATCTGATAATTTTTCCTTTTCCATATTTTCAATTAGATGGAATTTGTCAATCAGTTGCCAAAGACAATCACTGGGAAAATAAGAAGGAACGAACTAAGGAACAAAGAGTGGGGCCGGATATAACACCGTTGGGCATCTTGGAAATAGATTAATTTTATTCCCATAGATAAGCTTCTTACTGTTATTTGCTATGGATACTATACACATCATGATAGTATTTAAAATGTATCTGTCAGACCGTGAATAGTTGATATACTGCACACAGCTGTGAGCAGTCTTAGAAAGTTAAAAAAAAAACAAAAGTCTTTAAATCCTTGTGTTCTTGCTTTACAAGCTAGGCCTATTCAGGAAATCAATATGTAAAAATGACCTCAATATGTAAAAATGACCCACCTTATGGCTTTCAGAATCATTTTAGCTAATAAAAGGAAATAGCTATTGCTTTCTATGCCTCAACCTAACCAGGACATTCTCTTCCTTCCTGTGCAAACACAAATTGTTTTAGATTTTCCAATCAATTACAGCTGTGCAAATCAACTTGCGTCAGGAGGCTTCCATAGCTCTCACCAAGGACCTAATTTAACCTGCAGAACTTTTGCTATTGATGATGAACACAAAGGGAAAAAAAACAGAATGCCCCTTAAATTGCACACTGGAAGCGCGTGCTTAGCACTCAGCATGGTGGGGAAAAGGCCACCTCACCTCTACACAACCCAAACATGTTTGGTGAAGTGCCCACTGGGAACGTAACTACTGCAGCAAAAACAGAATTTGTCCTTTTCCGGAAGAGGCAGTAAGACTATTGCCCATTTCCACCACAGTAGGGACAGCCTTTTAGTCTTCTGAGGTCCAATACTTTAGTTCACTAGTTTGTCACATTCAATGCATCTTTTTAAGTAATAAAGCTCAAACAGATCTGCCCATTTTCAAATTTTGCCAGACAGACCCTGATTTGGGCATGGATATGCAAGTGTAACTAACCATCATTAACAGAAGTAGGCATCTTAGGAAGTGCTCATTTTGAGTAGTCATGGCACTTTTGAAAACTGAAAGAATACAATAATCTTTAAGAAAAGAGTGTAGGTGGCTGTAACTTTAAGACACAAGCTGGGTCTGTATATGAATATTTCATTGTTCTTCCCCCCCCCACATAGATCATTGGTATAAATATAACTAGATGTGAACACCCCAATTAGGCAGTTTCAGACCTGGTTTTCTTACCAATCTCTATGCTACCAATAAACATCGTAAGTGGTACTTGTTTCCAGTCCTTTTTTATAACTTTCCTCTGGAAAGGGATGACTTTGACCACCATTTTGAGAACTATAAATCAGAACATGGGCTAAACCACCAGCTATAATGTAGTCAAGTTTCAAAAGAAAGATACCGAGAAAGGCAATAAAACAGGGTTTTAGTAAATGAGGGGAGGAATAAAAAGACAGGAACAGGGAAGGAGTCTCTTTTTTTAATTTCCAAACATCTGTAACTGTTTTAAGAACACAGGGAAATACAAAACAAAACCCATTTTGAGACTTCACCATGTCCTTTCCACTGAATGAAGACCAAGCAGTGCTATCTTGGGACAAGCCATTTTCTGTTAGTGACCCAGAGGCTGTTTAGGCTGTTGATACATTATGAGAAGCTAAAGCTGCACTATATTGGTTTACCTAAATCAGTCTGGATTTCTGCAAACCTAGTGTAACAAACTGCCAAGCCTATAGGAAGAGGTAAAACCCACGGACAGATGTTAGTTTCAATCTGAAACAAAATTAATTCTGTAAAGCCAAAACTATACAAATAGGTAAACTGATCCTTTCTGTTATATGGTGTACACCACAAAGAGCTTATTTTACAACCTACAGTTTCTGACGGGGTTCAAACTCAAACCTGTAGCACAGCTAATAAAAAATAAAACCAACAAACTGAGACTATTAAAGAAAAACAACAGGAATTGCATACCTTGAATAAAGCAGAAGTGGGCTCTTTTTAAGTTACTTGCTGGGTCCTGATTCAATAGATATGTACAATATGTGGTTTTATCCAGGAACTCCAATGTGTACATTACTGTTTGAGACATACCATGGGATTTTTAGTAAAAATTATATGCAACAGCCCTATTAGGCATGTTTATCCTAGGAAGTTTAAGCATTTTTTCTAGGTTTGGTCACAACACTGAACTACTTTGACATACTAAGTTCTCATCTGCCTGTTTTCATTCCTTATCCAACATGCAAAATGGGTGTGCTTAGTCCCATTCTCTATTTTACAAGACAATGAGGGCTTACATGCTATGCAAAGTCCAGAGGTGCCAAAACTAAGTCATTACATTTTCATTTATATTCTTTATAAAAAGCCATCTTTTTTCCAAAACTCTCAATCCCACCCATACCCAGTGCTTCTTAGCAAGGTCAATTCTATATTGCCTTGTATCCTACATACTTTTACCTATGGGAAGTTGGCAGTAAGTGTTATCAGATCAGATTAGGAATGTTTTACATACACTTTGCATAGGTGTGCAATCATACAAGGTGCAAAGCAGAGGCAAACCAGGCCGAGAGACTGAGTAAAAAATAGTACCACGCTCCTGGATACTGGACATGTTGAAACACAAAGGTCCACCAGTGACTACACAATAGTGTATGAAAAATCAACTCATACTACCCATTGACTTTAAAAACTAAACTCCAAATAAAATAAAAAAAATCCCATAGCTTCTCTTTAAAAGGCCATTTTAGAACTCAAAGCCAGTCTCTTACAGGTGTCCTTCCTTCCTGTGACATTTCCTACACCTGCTGAAGGTCATGCTCATTGTGCTTACTCTCTTCTTCACTTTGAAGTCTGTCTCCTGATTTCAATTCATTTGAGTCCTCAGCTGATTTTATTTCTTTTGAGCTCTCCTCTTCTGTGACACTTGACAGGTTTTGCTGCCCCTCCTCCTTGTTGGTCTTCACCACCTCTTGCAGGTTGTATTTTCTGAACAGAACATAGTCTTTCACCACACTCAAGCAACAGACGGTTTTTATTATTTCTACCACAATGGTATACTCTGGGTTATTAAGATCCACTTTGTTTTCTGGATTTAGGCTGCCCACTATTCCTGCAAGATAGGAGAAAAAGGGAATGTTGGTTTTTTTTCTACTGTTAGAAGCCCCAATGTATGCAAGGACTTTTAGGGCAATTTTAATTCTGCCTGATAAAATCAAATAGGGAAGCAGTACATCTCCTCTCTAATAATTACCCACTTAATGAAAACCCTGCTTTGTAACGATAGAACAAGAATCAGTTATGCAGAGGGTGTTTCTGCAAAGAGATTTGAAATGCAAGTATTTGAGTGCTAACATTTCAGAAGACCAACTACACCACAAAGGATAAGTAAAAAGATGACCTTATTCATACTTTGGGCAGCTGCAGTCAAGAATTTCCAGTCAACATGACTGCTTAAAATACCAGAAAAATATTAGGGCTCTTTGATTATACCCTCCCTAGTAAGGAAGAAACTATTATACTGCAACACTATAGCTCTGAATTCATTTGATAGTTCTCCCCTTAAGTCACAATCAGAGGAAACAGGGATTAGGGATCTCTGGAATTCATGCTAGATGTGCATAGTGCAGCCACTTCTTTAATACTGGAGTTTTCCCCCATGCACACCACCGCCACTGACTAGCAGAGGGACCCTGTCTGAAACCACAACTACGGTTTTCATCTCCTTACCATCAGGTGCGGATGGTGAGCAACAGGACCCCTCCACCAATCAGTGGCAGGGGGGAAAACGGGCAGGCAAGCAGAGGAAACCCCAAGATTAAAGAAGCTGCTGCACCACATATTTCTGGCATGAATTCCTGAGATCCCCAACAATGATACAAGATCTTCAGTATTCAAAAAAAGAATTTTCAAAAAACCTGCAAAGTTTACAGAAATGGTACATTCACTACCTTATTGGACTGTGTTGTTTTTGTTATGTTACGATGAGGTGGTCTGATACGGAGATGAACTGCTGAAGGAGTGTAAGGGTGTGGACACAAGACAGCTTGGAGACCCTTTCAAAGGGGCACATTTAAAAAAGGAAGCAGCTGATAGCTCTAACTGTTGTGTGTGAACAGGCTGAGAATGATTCAAATGCAGCAACTCTTTTAAAGTCGTACAAACATTCCTGTGTCCACACCCTTAGCATCAAGTTATGTTCATAACACTTAAGAAAAAACTGGAAGGAAAGACTTTGAATAATGCAATGGGCTTGAAAAAGGCCTTCCTTCCTTTAAAACAAAACCCTTATGCCTAGTTGTCCTGCTGGAATGATTTGGCCTGTGTAGCTTGCACATGTGCTTATAAGCCTGTTATGTGAAAGAAATACCTACCTGCCAGTTCTTTGATTACTTCTTCCCTACTCATATGACTATTATTACGAGCTTTGTACACAATCTGAAAAGTCCCTTTATTAGGGGCTTTAAACCAAGGCTCAAAAAAGGTCTCCGTGTATTTTTTCATATCCTCCAAAAAAGCCTTGCAGGTTCCAGAAATGGGCAGCATGCGCAGAATAACTCTTGTTTTCTTCTTTTTAGTAGTGTGCATGTCTTTTAATATATGATGCACCAGCTTCTCAGGCTCTACAAGGAAAGACAAGCAAGTATGAGAAGCAAATAGGTATTTCCTTTAGGAAAGAGAAATACAGCATTAAATCTTGCTAAGTACAAAGATATATAAAAATAAACTCCATCCTACAGACATCTAGTAAACTCTGAAGAGCTTTCCAAAAGGGAATGAGCTTTTTCCATAGTTATATACGAGTACCCAGCATCCCCACTAAACGCAGCACTGGGAGCCTGTTTCTACAGGCCTTTATTCAGAGAAGAGGAGTTTTGCCCAATTAAGGACCAAAATATCAGATCTTTGTTCTTGTGGGTGGAACTGTTAATGTACAGGTATTTTTTCTAGTTCACATTTAACAATCAGGCTGGGAGACCTGGAAAAAGGGTTATACCTTTGGTTTTATATCTGCCTGTACATAACTCTTTCCAATGTCCTTAAGTTAAGCAAGATGCAATTGTCTTTTTGTATGAAGAGGGCTCAGGTTATTTTGCACTAGAGGGTCTAGAAGGAAGCACGCAAGAGAGAGGAAAGAAGTATATACATTCTGCATACTCCTCTTCTTTGAGAAGTCACTCCCATATCTTATTGCTAAGGAAGTCTAGAGTGCCTATAGAGTTATATGGTACTTATTTCACTACAAACCTATGCCCAGGGTCCTAATAAAGACCACGTTGTTAGCTCCACTCTCTACTGACTGGAATCGTCTCAGCTTCTGTTCTGTTGAAGTACGAATCTGATCGATTTCTTTCTTTAAGGCAGCTTCAACATCATCCTCTTCCTCTTCACTTCCTGACAGCTTGTCATCTTGATCTGAGAACTGTTTGAATAAGAGAAAGCATCTTAAATTCGGTGCCATTAAATTGTTAAGAAATCACATCTATTGCTGAAAAAGCAAGCTGAGCAGTGATGCACAGGATGGTAGTTGAAATAAGCAGTCCACGGCATCATTTGAGAAGAAAGCACTATAGACATCAAGGCAAACACATGACATTTTTTATGTGGAAATTAGCATGTATGCAATGACACAAGTTGGTCCAAGTGGCACATGTTGCATTTTATTTAAACAAAGGAGCAATGAATTATCAAATATTCAATGCACACAGGTATGATTAAGAGGAGAGACTTTCACCAGTGTTAATGTACAAAATGGAAGGAGGGCAGAACTTTCAAACCCCAGAATGGCCAAGAGAGCAGGGAGCCCATTATGAAGAATTACTGAACCCAACTGAAGGCAACAATTGTTTAAAAATACTGTAAAAAAAAACAGTAGAGAGGGCTTTTCCAGGGGTAGTTTAGCATGCAAGCAGTCATTTAGATAGTCTATTCAATGATCTCACCCTACAATATTAGCAAACTTTTTCTGGCATGCCCCACCATGCCCTGGTTGCTTAAAATAGATCTTTTAGGCTGGAAAGATGCCTGAATTATCTATAGCTAGAGATGCAGGTAGCTATGTTAGTCCACAGTCAAGCAGAAGGCAGGGTAGATTTGTACCTTACAGACTAACCAAAGTAGATAAGACAGTTGAGGCTCACTACATCAGGCGAAGCAAGTACTATATATAGTCTGTTGGGAGCAGGAGGAAGAAGGGATGACGAGTCAGACACCAGATCCTGCTTCTGGAAGGTAAATGAGCTTGGTCTGTCTATGTGTGAGGTTTGGTAAACATTTGGCTGGTTTTTTTAGGCCCTGAGCAGTTTGTGAGTGCTGCTACTGAGTGATTGCTGCCCGGGTCTGACAAAAGCCATAACAATGGGGTGGAGCCAGTCCAGGCCTGCCAGAGCATAAAAGGAAACCAGAGCCCAGGACAGGTAAAGCAAACAGGGCAGTTTGCAGCCCCCATCTTTGAAGGAGGAGCCTTTAAGGTAAGTTCTTTCTTAAATTAAGAGTAATTAACCTAGATATATAATGGAAGTAGCTGAAACACAGCAGTTAGATCAATATTTAAATCTTTCTTTAATTAGTGGATGTAATTAGGGTAAGGCTAAACAGGAAGTCAATCCATAAGTTGAAAGTTTCTAGTGAAAGGGAACCAATAAATCAAAACCATCTTAAGAGGAAACTGAGGTTTTAACACTTTAAAAAAAATCTACAGATAGAAGCACAAGCAGCAGGGTGGGGACTACCCAGTTAACTGCACTGAGTGCAGCATGTATGGTTATTACCTGCCCTAGGGGCAGGTTTTGTATGCATTGACCTGCTTCAAGGAATGCCTGGCTCAGAGAGCAAGTATGTTCTCTCAGGGTTTGGGGGGGCAGAAGTGGTGCAGCTATAGGAGGTACAGAGGTTCATAGATGAGGCTTTTAGGGACACTGTAGAGCAGCCCCACACGGCTGAGGAGGATGAGAGCCTTGGATGGAGGGCATCAAGCTGGGAAGGAGAGAAATTATTAAGGATGCACCAATAAAGATTTTTTGGGCTGATACTGATGGCCCATTATTAACAAGCCATATTAGCCAATACTAATCCGACTGCCAATATGCAGCCTGGCAGCTTGGATAGCAGCGTCTGACTGTAAATTGTGGGGGGGAAGGGAGGGTGGTCAGCAGATTGAGGACTCCACAGCAAGGGAGGGAGTGGGGCAAGCGCTTCCCAGCCAGGGAGGGTCGGACTATGGGACGGAGCCGCAAGTGGCTCATCTGGGGAGCATGGAAGTCATGGGGGGCACGTGCTCCTAGAATCTGCACGCAGGGCGAGGGCAGGCTGCGGCCGGAGGCGGTGCCAGGCTCTTCCCCAAGGAAGCGCTGGACTGGGGCTGTGCCAGGGCCCTCGGGCAGCAGCGGCACTGGGAGGGGAGCTTTGAGGAATCTACAGCAAATTTTTGGGTGGCTATATTTTTGGGTGCCCCAGTGCTGCTACCAATTGCCCCAAGCAAAGCTCCAGCCCAGGCCCCTCCACCAGGAAGAGCCTGGAACTGCCCCTGGCTCGCAGCGGCAGCCCACCCACCTCTGCCCCGCACACAAATCCAGGGAGCACGTGCCCTCCATGCCTCCCCAGGGGTGCACACAGCATGAGCTGCCCCCTGCCCCTCCATGAGCTGCTTGCAGCTCCCATACCCCACTCTGCCCCTCCCAACAGACTTACCTGCCACACACTACTTCCCAAGCTGCCAGGCTGCACTCCTGGCCCCAGGCATGCTACAGCTGTGCCCACACACGCACTTATTGGTGACATTATCAGCCACATCAGCCAAAAAAAAAAAAAAAGCTGACTGCCGATAATGTCAATTTTTCAATCTGACGCAGACAGAGGTATTGGTGCACCTCTAGAAACTATCCCTTTGATGGGACCCACCTTCCAGCCAATGTTACCGCATCCTCTTGCTCCAAGGGAGGGAGCCCCACAGGATAGGAGCAGGCAACTGACTGTAGCGCGCGATTCAATTATTAGGCACACAGACAGCTGGGTCTGTGACATCTGAGAGACCCTGCACCTAGGCACAGAAGTAGCAGTCCTCACGGGATGTGTTTTTAAGTTGCTGGGGAGGAGCCAGTGGTCGCAGTCCAGTGGGTACCAAGGATATGGCTAAGGGTAGCACACAGGTCCTAAAAGCTAAATTTAGGCTGCTACTAGGACCTCTATGGCAGCAGTTAACACTGGAGAAAGTGAACCTCTAAAATGCTTCCCACGCCCCGCTCAGGGCCGGGGAGCCGGGCAGGGCTCATCCCAATGCGGCGGAGGCAAGGTGCAGCTATGGGGGGACTCAGTAGGTGGCAGCTCTGATGGACCTACCATGCATCTGGTGTGGTCAGTCCAGAAGGTGCAACCTCCCCACCCCCGCCCCCCAGCACCGCGCTCAAGCCCTGAGGCGCCGATTCTCGGCCCGGGGCCCCTAGGGCCTCTGAAGGGGCGGCACGAAACGCGAGGAGGGGGGGCCGGGCGGGCTCCGGCTTCAAGCGCGGGGAGAGGAGGAGCCGGGCCGTACTGCCCGGGGCACGTACCTTCTCGGGCCCGTAGAGCTGCTCGCCGTACTCGCCCAGCAGGCTGTAGGCCTCCGCCACGCACTTGCGCTCGTTCATGTTGCACGTGATGAGGATGCCCTGCCTCCCCGG
>NW_005842178.1:1101129-1107905 GCF_000455745.1 Alligator sinensis
TGCCGCGGCGCGGCGGGGCGCGGACCGATGACGCCGCAGCGGCGGGACTGCGCTGGGTCCTAGCGCCCGAGGAGGTGCGCGCCGCGGCCGCAGAAGCACGTCTACACCAGAGCAGCTCAGTTGCGTCACAAGCCCCGCCCACATCGCGCGGGGCAGCCTGAGGCGCTGCCGCCTAACGCGGCTCTTGCGGCTGTCGCAGCCCCCCGCTTTTAACAGCGCCCTGCCCTCCTCCGGCACCCCCGAGACTCGTGTGTCGTCCCCTCTGCCTAACACCGCAGGGATCTGAAGAACTTGTGACATTCCCCCTCAGCCTTCTCTTGTCCAGACTCTGTAATGCCAGCTCTTCCCGCCTTGCCCTGTAAGTCGTGTTTCCTGCACCTCTCACTATTTCCCTCTCCGTTTGCTGGAGTCCGGTTTAGCGCCATCGTTCAGAAAGAGCAGGGCCCGAAGCTGGGCGCATTCCTCCAGGTGGGGCCTCATCGGTGCCAACTAGAGCAGAAGAATCGCTCTGCTTGCCTTGCAAGTGCCACTGCTGTCAGTGCAGCCGGGTCTGCCTTCGCGCAGCCTGGTCCACTGCTGCCTTTTTTGCGACGAGTGCGCTGTTGGCTCATACTCGCCATACGGGCCGCTATAATCCCCGAGTCCTTTTCTGCAGTAGTGCAGCCTAGACAGTTGTTCCTAGGGATGTATTTTTTCATGTAATTGTTCCACTCAGTGCACATCTTTGTGCCTGTCCATACTGGATTTCATTTGACCAATTTCAGACCCTTTTTTTGAAGTCATTCTGAATCCTAACCTTGCTCAGCTTACACTTGCGCTGTGGATTTGCTAAGCGTGCACCCGTCTTCCAAATCATAAGCTATTAAACAGTACCAGACCCCTGGGGACCCCTGTTCTTGGTACCTCATCCCACTTTGACCAACTCATAACAATTGTGTCTTTCTTATAGAGAACACGTAACCTTTTATCTCCTGTGTTTCCTTCCTGAACAGGGACTGCCCATGATACTACTCCAGACCTGGGAACTAGGCCTGCGCCAAGCAGCCTAGTATTCACTTCAGATTCGGACTCAACCGATTCGGGGGACAGTGATTTGATTTGGTGATTCGAATTACTGTCCAGATTCGATTTGGCCGAATCTGACTCGGAGATGGGCCTGAATCAGCCAGGCCCATCCCCTGCCCGCTCTCCCAGCCAGGTATTGAATGCCTCAGCTCCCGGCACTTGGTGGGGGGGAAAGCCCTGACTCAGCAGGAGCTGCTGGGTGGGGGGGCAATCCCTGCTACCCCCCCACTGCCCCACACTGCATGGGGGGCTCTCCACAAGCCCCGTGACTCCCCCTCTCACTCCTCTAGCCCCCCCATGGGTGCCCCGCCTGTGCCAGCTCCGGCCCTTTAAGAAGAAAAAAATAGAAAAAACCCCCGGCCTCACTGCTCCTGCCAGTGGGAGGTGATCCCTGCTGCCCCCATAGCCCCACGCCACATGAGGGGCTCTGCATGAGCCCCCCAAAGCCCAGATGCTGCTGCAGGAGCGGTGAGTCCAGGGGTTTTTCTTGGCTTTTTTTTCTTAAAGGGCAGCTGCTGGACTGGGCGGGGCAGCCATGGCGGGGCTGGGGGAGTGAGGGAGGGGTTGGGGGACTCGTGGCAGAGCTCCCCATGCAGCATGGGGCAGTGGGGGGCAGCGGGGATCGCCCCCTGCCGGGCAGATCCCAGGTTGCACCGGGTCTTTTTTTTTTTTTAAGTACCGAGAGCTGAGGCAGCCATGAGGGGAGCTGGGGGAGCGGTGAGGGGAGGTTGGCAGGGGTCCCCCCATGGTCCCCTCCCCCAGCCCTAGTACTTACCAGTTCTTAGTCACTGGGGACTGCCTGAATTATCAAAGCTCTCCGAATCTTTTCCAAAGATTCGGAAATCTTTGAATCGATTCAGACCTTTCGATTGGTCCCCCGATTTGATTTGGATTTGGAGATTTGGCCACCGAATCAGGCCGAATCTCCTCCAAATCAAATCGCCAACCAAAGCTTCGCACAGCCCTACTGTGAACTATTCCACCAAGGCTTTTTTTTTTTTTTTCAATTGCATCATCATTTCATGACAGTAGCAGGACTGCCAATTCTTCCTGTTTATTCCCCATGCTTCTTACATCAGCCCCTAAACATTATAGCTAACTAACTGATTGCCCTATCTACTCTCTGAGAACATTGTTAGGGCTTCCCCTACTGCCTTCTCTTGCTTGATTTGTATCTATGTCACCTGGCTTGTATCTCTAGGTTTTTGTCTCCATCCCCCATTGAACCCACTGGTAGTTGAAAGCCCTACTCACTAAGTTAGGCTGTATGCAAAGACATTCTTCTCCCTCTTCATCAGGTGGACGAAGCTTGGACAACTTTTGTCTGGTGCTTCCTTAACTGCTTCTGCCTCCTGCCCGTTATTCCCCTGCCGGGTGGCAGCAAAATACCTTTTTCAACGGGAAGCTAAGTCTTGGTTTCCTGACTCATCTATTCCCTGGGAAGACGTGTTGCAATGGTCCACAAATGCTGATGTGGATCTCTTGCTGTCTGTTCTGCATTTGCATCATGAATCTCTTCTTTGTCCTCACAGATTGTATTGTGGGCACCCAGAGAGAGATTTAGTGCTAAACACTTGGCATTTGGTTGCAGTACTTGGGGGGAGGAGGGGGCAGAGATGGGGACAGGAGGTGCTATCTGAGCATAGTGTGTCAGGCGTGTCAGACCTTTAGAAAGGTACCTGATCACATTGCTTATCTGAATGTCCTCCAAGTAATCAACCTCCCAGGAACCAGAGTAGTAATATACTATGACTGTGTAACGTTCCTTCCATTAAAAGCAAACAGGCTTGCCATGACCTTTTCCTAGGGTCAGACAGAATTAGTCAGGAGTCTGTTGAGTCTTTGGTTGTTCATTGCTCGTCTTTCTACTACTACTACAAGTAGTATAGAAAGCAGTGTTATGCCTCATCAAAAAGAATACAATACAGAAGCAATTGGAGAGATTAGTTTGTCAGAGATATTAGTTTTCTCCGTGAACCATAAAAATTACTCATCTGAGGATTCTTGGCATATTTTCCCACCATTTTGTCAAAAAACAGTTTTGCTGTCATTTTCTATTAACTTTTATGCCTCCTTTGGGACAGTTTAGTCTTTTGTTTGGGGATTCCTTTGTTGCGGAGGAATCTTGCTGTGATGTCACTCATCAAAAAAAAATCTCACTGGTCCAATGCTGTTGCAAGTTTTGCTGATCATTAGGGAGAGAGCATCTCCTTTTGTTGGCTGGGTCCTCTTTAAAGTAGTTTCTTTCCACTGTTGTGTGTTTATCACTAAGGTGGTTCAGCTTTCCCAGGCTTCTGTGATTCATAGATTCATAGACATTAGGGCTGGAAGGGATCTTGTGCGATCATTGAGTCCAGCCCCCTGCTTAAGGGGCAGAAAGTCAGCTGGGGTCAGATCACCTCAGCAAGATAAGCATCCAAGCATTTCTTGAATGTATCCAGAATAGGTGCTTGCACTACTTCTGGGGGAGTCTATTCCAGACTCTGGAGACTCAGACAGTAAAGAAGTTTTTCCTTATGTCCAGTCTAAAACGATCTTCCAGCAGTTTGTGACCATTAGACCTTGTCTTCCCTTGAGATGCCCTGATGAACAGATGTTCTCCCAGTTCCTAGTGCACACCCCTTATATACTTATAGGCTGCCACCAAGTTCCCTTTGAGCCTTCTCTTTTCCAGGCTGAAGAGTCCCATGTCCTTCAGTGTCTCCTCATGAGGCCTGTTCTCTTGACCTCTAATCATGCACGTGGCTTTCCTCTGGACTCTCTCAAGCTTCTCTGCTTCCTTCCTAAAGTGCAGAGTCCAGAATTGGATGGGTCCACCAAGGCTGGGTAAAGGGGGAGGATGACTTCTTGGGTCTCGCTTGAGATGCATCAGTAGATGCAAGCCAGAGTTTTATTTGCTTTGCTGGCTGCGGCATGGCATTGATGGCTCATGTTCATCTTGTGGTCAGTCATGACCCCCAAGCTTCTTTCAGTCGTGGTGCTAGTGAGTATAGCACTGCCGAGCCTGTAAGTATGATGTGGATTTTTTTTTCCCCAAGATGGAGCACCTTGCATTTCTCAGTGTTGAATGCCATCAGGTTTTGATTTGTCCACCTTGCAACCCTGTCCAGGTCAGCCTGAATCGCCAGCCTATCCCATACTGTGACAACGCTTCCCCATAGTTTGGTGTCATCAGCCAATTTAGCCAGTCCATTTCTGACACCTGAATCCAGGTTGTTTATAAATACGTTAAAGAGTACTGGTCCAAGTATGGAGCCCTGGGGGACGCCCCTGGTCACCATGCGCCATGTCAACACGGTTCCATCGACCATTACTCTCTGGGTCCGACCACAGAGCCAGTTTCCAAGCCATTAGACTGTGAGGTTGTTGAGGCCGCAGTTCCCCAGTATAACCACGAGGACTTCATGGGAGACCAAGTCAAAGGCTTTTTTGAAATCTAAATATATTTCATAGACATTGGGGCTGGAAGGGACCTCGGAAAATCATTGAGTCCAGCCCCCCACCCGAAGGGCAGGAAGTCAGCTGGGGTCATAAGATCCCAGCAAGATAAGCATCCAATTTACTCTTGAAGGTGTTCAATGTAGGTGCTTGAATCACCTCCGGTGGCAGGCTATTCCAGACCTTGGGGGCTCGGACAGTAAAGAAATTCTTCCTTACATCCAGCCTGAAACGGTCTTGCAGGAGTTTATAACCGTTCGACCTCATCTCCCTTGGGGCGCTCTGGTGAACAAACGTTCCCCCAGATCCTGATGGTCACTCCTGATAAACTTATAGGTGGCCATCAGATCACCCCTGAGCCTGCGCTTTTCCAGGCTAAAGAGCCCCATAGCTCTCAGCCTGTCATCGTAAGGTCTACATGGCATCAACCTCTTCTCCTTTTTCTGGGTGATGCATCAGCTGGTCATAGAAGGAAATAAGGTTGGTCAGGCAAAACCTACCCGCAACAAAGCCATGTTGGCTGGCTCTCAAAATGTTGCTTTCCATTAGCCTGGTTTTGATGGTTACTTTGATCATTTTTTCCAAGATCTTTCCAGGGATTGAGGTAAAAATGATCGGCCTGTAGTTGCCTGGATCGTCCTTCCTTCCATTCTCAAAGATCGGCACCACACTGGCCCTCTTCTGATCTTCAGGCACCTCTCCCGAGCGCCACAAGTTCTTAGATCTCCTCGCCATTGGTCGTGCTAGGATGTCAGCCAACTCTTTTAGTACTCTTGGGTTCATTCTGTCCGGGCTAGCTGACTTGTGGATGTCTAGTCTCTCAAGCTGTTCCCTCACAAGATCTTCGTTAATTGTAGGCATATGATCGCCCTTATCCTGGTAGTCCTGGTCCTGTCAGGCAGGATGATCCCCTTGGGCTGGTGGAAAACCGACGCAAAGTAATGGTTGAGGAGATTAGCTTTCTCCTGTGTGTTGGTTGTCCGCTGCCCCATTTGGTTCAGCAAGGGTCCAAATGGGGCAGCTGACAACTGACACCCAGGAGAAAGCTAATCTCAACCTCCTCAAGGGGGCCGCAGGAAGACGTGGAGACACTACCCGAGCAAGACAGGTGACGCATACAAGGAGTGCCCAGGTAAGAAACAGGGGTCCAGATAGTCTTCTTAATCGGGGGGTGGCACGCGCAGCTATGCAAGTCCTTAAATGCCTGTATACCAGTGCTCAGAGTATGGGGAACGAACAGGAGGAACTCGCCCTCAGAATAGCCAGTTCAAACCCAGACATAGTAGGGATTACAGAAATGTGGTGGGATTCAATCCACGACTGGGCAGTTAGCATTAGGGGCTATAGGCTCTACAGGCGGGATAGAGAAGGAAAGGAGGGGGTGTGGTGCTCTATGTCAAAGAGCAATACACATCCTCTGCCAGCAAAATGGGGTCGGAGGAGGGGCAAGCTGAAGTGCCCTGGGTCAAGGTACAAGGGGATCGTGGGGAGAGGGATGTAACGGTGGGGGTCTACTACAGACCCCCCAACCAAGGGGAGGAGCTGGACCAGGAATTTTCAGGCCAGCTTGCAGAGGCACTTAAGGCAAGAGATGTAGTTGTCATGGGTGATCTAAATTACCCGGACATCTGCTGGGAGGAGCAGTCAGCCAGGTTGGACCATTCCAGGAGGTTCTTGGCCAAGATACAGGACCTCCACTAAACCCAGGAGGTGCACAGTCCCACCAGAGGAAATGCCCTGTTGGACCTGGTGCTGGCCACAGGCGATGACCTGGTAAGGGGGCTCCAGGTCCTTGACCACCTGGGTGATAGCGATCATCGCTTGCTGGAATTCATCATCCAGCGCAGGGTGACAAGGGCCTGCAGCAAGGCGGTAGCCCTAGACTTCAAGAGGGCCAACTTCAAGGAGTTGAGGAGATTGGTGGGAGAGGCGCTGGGGTTCTCGAGGGCAGGGGAACTCAGTGCCCAAGATGAGTAGTCGTTCCTTAAGGAGACGATACTCAGGGCCCAAGGGGTGACAATTCCAACAAGAAGCAAGGGGGGCAAGAGTGCCCGAAAGCCTCCCTGGCTCACCGAGGACATCCGGGAATGCCTGGTTGCCAAAAAGGCGGCATACACCCAGTGGAGTGGGGGGGCTATCTCCAAAGAAGAGCATACCTCCACTGCTCGGGCCTGTAGGGGGGCTGTTAGGAAAGCTAAGGCGGACATAGAGCTAGGACTAGCGTCCAAGATCAAAGATAATAAAAAGTCCTTTTTCAAATATATAGGGAGGAT
>NW_005842178.1:1108085-1127193 GCF_000455745.1 Alligator sinensis
AGGGAGGAGGGAGGACCCGGGCAACTATAGGCCCGTCAGTCTTACCTCAATCCTGGGGAAACTCTTTGAGAAGATCATCAAGGAGCACATCTGTGATGGGCCGGCATCGGGGATGATGTTCAGGGGCATCCAGCATGGTTTCATTAGGGGCAGGTCATGTCAGACCAACCTGATTGCCTTTTATGATCAGGTCACAAAAGCATGGGATGCAGGTGTCGCCGTGGATGTAGTCTTTCTGGACTTCAGCAAGGCCTTTGACACTGTCGACCACCCCATCCTCGTTAAAAAACTAGGCAACTGTGGCATCGATGCCTACACAGTCAGATGGGTTGCAAATTGGCTGAAGGGTCGTACTCGGAGGGTGTTGGTGGACAGGTCATATTCGACCTGGGGGGAAGTGGGCAGCGGAGTCCCCCAGGGCTCGGTCCTTGGGCCCACGCTGTTCAATTTCTTTATCAGCGATTTGGATGACGGGGTGAAAAATAACCTGTTCAAATTTGCTGATGATACCAAAATATGGGGTGAAGTGGGCACGTTAGCAGGGAGGGAAAGACTGCAGAAAGACCTGGACAGGTTACAGGGGTGGGCTAACAAAAACAGGATGCATTTCAATACTGACAAGTGCAGGGTGCTGCACTTGGGCAGGAGTAACCAGCAGCACACTTATAAGATGGGAAATTCCCTTCTTGAGAGCACGGAGGCAGAAAGGGATCTTGAAGTCATCATTGACTCCAAGATGAACATGGGCCAACAATGTGAGGTCACGGTCAGCAGGGCTAACCGGACCTTATCGTGCATCCACAGGTGCATCTCAGGTAGGTCCAAGGAGGTGATGCTCCCCCTCTACGCGACACTGGTCAGCCCACAGCTGGAGTACTGTGTCCAGTTCTGGGCACCCCACTTCAAGAGGGATGTGGACAACACTGAGAGGGTCCAGAGGAGGGCCACCCGCATGATCCGGGGACAGCAGGGCAGACCCTACACTGAGAGGCTACGGGACCTGAACCTGTTCAGCCTTCACAAGAGAAGGCTGAGGGGGGACCTGGTGACCGTCTATAAACTCAGTAGGGGGGACCAGAAAGGTTTGAGGAAGACCTTGTTTCCCCTAGCGCCCCCCAGAATAACAAGGAATAATGGCCACAAGTTGTTGGAGAGTAGGTTTAGATTAGACATCCGTAAGAGCTACTTCAGTTAGGGCGAATAGGATCTGGAACCAACTTCCAAGGGAAGTGGTGCTGGCTCCAACCCTGGGGGTCTTTAAGAAGCGACTCGATGCCTACCTGGCTGGGGTCATTTGAGCCCAGTTTTCTTCCTGCCCAGGCAGGGGGGTTGGACTTGAAGATCTACAAGGTCCCTTCCGACCCGACTTCTATGATTCTATGAACCCTCAGCACGGAATTTAGGATCCTACTGGCAGAAATCTAAGTTCTACATGTGACAGTTTTATTTTCACTCAATAAGCATTTTGCTGACATGTTCATCATAACTCTTTGCTGCCTTTGGTACTACTGTTTAGGGGCTGAGGGTTCATCGGAGGGAAACAGGTATCTTACCATCACGGCTTTAGGACAGTGTTTGCCCAAGCTAGCTAGATGAAAGCGAACTCAAATATATTTATACGTGTTGCAATCTCATTCTGTTTACAGAGGCTTGGATCCAATTGTGCCTTAGTATTGACCATTCTGTCCCTCTGCAGCTGAGGAAAGAAGAAGGCAGAATCTCCTATGCTTTCCAGAGCTGTGTAGAAACTCATTTCATGGACGCACAAGATTTTGGAGCCCCTCATGTAAGTCTACATTTAAGCTGTGGTTAATTTTTCTCTTCGTGCCATTTTCTGCCTGCCTCTCAGGGTTCAAAGGTGGGATATGGCCTTTAACAAGGACCTCAAGCAAGGGGGTCCATTACTAGACATCTCACTAATGATGTGGAGCACAGCCAGCATGGTCTAAAATTTCTGTTGGAAGTCAGCTTGAAAAGAAGTAAGAGGGTTCCCTGCCTGAGTGAGGCAGACTGGCTTTGGGCTATGACATGGCAGCCCTCTCTTGTAATGAGGACACTGAACCCTGGGGCTGCTTTGAGGGACATTTTCTGATGTAATGCCAGTGTTGGTTTCACTCTAATCTGTATTTTTCTCTTTCTCTCTCTCCCCTACTCTTTCATTTGGGTAAATCTCTCTCCCACCCAATCTGCTCTGTTTCTCTTTGAGGTATGTCTCATACAAATTGAATGCTACAGATCCATATTGCTAAAATCTCTTCCCCTCTTTTTTTTAATCACTAAATTTGCTGAACAAAATTGGTGTTGCATAATGTGCTCCAAATTTGAGTCCATATTGAACCACCTTGAAATTTAAATTACCATTTTTTTTTATTGTTGTACAAATAAAAGGGGAAAAAAGGCAACTCCAAAAAGAAGTCTAGTTCAAAGTTTCCAGATTCACTGTGAAGTTTCACATTTTTGAGGTGAGAGACTCCTTTAACGTCAGATCAGTCATCAAACAGTTTTACTTTTTTTTTCGGTTTCTCCCTCTGGTGATAAAGGATTCTAGTGCATGTGTTTCAGTGAAACATTTAAAATCGTGTTTGTTTGAAAGCTCTGGAGGGGTTGTTAGTGATTAGATGTGTCCGTTACTTTGTGATAACCAATTTATTACGTTGAACCTGACACACTTGAAAAAACCTGCTCTTCACAGAATGCAGTCAGGTTGAGAAAGGTATTGTTGCATCAGTTAACTTTCTCCCTGATGATTAGCTCACTTGGGCTTATTGTTGCTTTCTGTAGAGTACTGTATTCCAAGCTGTCACATCCTCTTTGCAGTCTCTCTTGTAAATGTTACATTTAGGCAAAAGCCAAGATTATTGTGATCAGTTCTAAACCATTTCCATGCATTTGCAAATCTGTCAAAGCACGAGGGCCTCTCTATTGTATACTGCAGTTAAAATATTATTAACCAGGATGTGATTTTTTTTTTTTTTAATGAGACTATTTAATACTCATGAAAGGGATAATATTGACAGCTCTGGAGACTGTAACTGCGTGCATAGGGAATGTAGTATCAGGCTCCTATGGCTTACTTTATGGCTAGGGACAGAAGTTGCATGTAAACTGGTTTAAGTGATCAAAAATTGATTTAAACCTGTAACAGGACAGAAGTTCAGTGCACATAAACTGCTTTAAAAATGGCCAAAACCAGTTAAGATATACCTGGATGGATGTAGTATCAAACTTAACTGATTTAGGTCAAACCAGTTTACAGAATTTCTGTCCCAGATCCACTCCCAATTCAAGTTAACTCACAGTCCCCCAGTATCCCAGGATGCTTTGCAGCCCAGGGCTCTGCTGTCTGCTCCAACAGAGCAGAGCTAGCTCCACCCCGCTGCTTTCAGAGCTGAGGCTGTAAAGCCTCTGCTCCCTAGCCTGTGCCTGTGAGCCTGACAGGATGTAGGGCAGGGGAACAGACCTCAGGACCCCCTAGCCTGGGTCTGCAGAGTACAATGGGAGGGAAAGCTTATCTCTCCTCCCTCCCCCACAACAGACCCGCAAGCCGGGCTGGGATTGCCTTAGCTCTGCCCTACACCAGCTGTCTGAAGGGCTGGGGTGCAGGGAACATGTTACTTTGAATTACCAATTTATCAAATCAAGAGCAAGACCTTTATAAAGGGGGATAAGGCAAAATACCGCGTTTATTGATTACATGAATTAGACATAAAGGTTCGGACACACCACTCATACAGACGCACACAAATCATCCTACACATCATTACACTCAGACATACACAAACACAAAACAACCATTCCATTCAGATATTATAGTTACCAGCAGCAGTTGTTCAATAGGAGTACTGGGTGCCTGGCCCAGGCCTAATGAGAGAAGATGCAGATAGCAGGCTGGAGCGGGGTGAACAGATGTGTCTGTGCTCTGAAGAAAGCAGCAGTTGAGAGAGACTCGCCCAACCTGGTGTATTCCAGAGTCCTCTTTTATGGGGATTGGCACCCTTTGTTTTGCACTTTGGGGTTTTTCCATACCCAATTTCTGTTTTTGCAGTTGTTTCTCATCCATCTTCTGCTTATCTCAGCCCAAGGTCAGTTTGGTCATAACAGTTGGTATCTCAGCCTTGGAGTATCTTTGCTGCCCATCTGGCAGGATGTGTGCATTCCTCCTCCTTGTTATCTCCTGTGTGCCCTAGGCCTCAAAGGGATTCTTCAGCCATCTATTAATTAGTTTACTGCCTGGTAACTTACACATTTGGTGCCTTGTTGCTTACAAACAGTTAAATCCTCTTTTCCTGTCTCTATGCCATTTTCTCACCATTCACCCTTTCTCACACACTCATACATAAAGGGCATGCAGAGTTCATTCGCTTAAATCAAGCACAAGAATACAAAATTGAGTTTTCAAGTTATTTACAGGACAAGACTAACATGGTTACAGTTTACTACTATTACATTCTATGTTAACACCAGCTACATTAGTTCAGTTCATGCTACAAACACCACCCCCCAGCCCAGCACCAGTCTCCCCAGCTGGGATCTGAAAGGCACAGGGAGGGGAAGGCCCCTTCCACCAGGCTTTTCAACTTCCCCCCACACATCCTAGAGAGCCAGCTGGGATTCTTTGGCCCTCCCACCCCGCTGTTTTCACAGGGCTGAGGCAGTAAAGCGTCTGCTCGCTAGCCTCTGCCTGTCAACCCCACAGGACCATTTTGACTGGGAGGCAGGGAATCCTCTCTCTGCACCAGGGGCTTAGGGGACTCTGCCAGGGGTGGGAAACCCTCTCTGAGGCTGCTACCCTAGAAAATGTCCCTGACAGCAGCCCTGAGAGTCAGACATCTCATTTCAGATTTTTCAAGGTGATATTTATATTGTTTTTGTTTTTTTCCTTGTTTACTGATTATTCTTCTCTCTCTCTGCAATGTTTCCCTCTGCAGCTAGGATTTCTATTACATTGCTGTAGCAATTCCAAAGGTAGAGAATGACTCCATCCGGGCAGTTTTGCAGACAAGAATGCACTGGGAAATTCACCCCCATGGCATAAATGTCTTCTAAATTCCTTCCTTCTTTCCTGGCAGTGTACAAGCATGCGGCCTTTTCACGCACAAATTGAATCTGCCAATCTATTGCAGGACATTTTATTGGGGCCTTCCATTTTAAAGCAGAATTTGGTTCTTTCCTAGTTCACTTCTATCCACTTCTGGTAGAAAGCAGGACAGAGTGGCACCTTGGAATACTAACTCATTCAGAAAAGCTTTCATAGGCTACAAGCTTTCATTTGTCTACTTTATTCATTCATAGCATTTGACTCTATCCATCTCTGTATTTTGTTCTTAACTTTATTAATGAATCCAACTTATCACATAATAAATTTAACATTTAAAGATGCATCCGATTCACTAAAATATATATACAGACATTAAACTTCCACCAATTCTGCGCCTTTACCTTAAGTCAGCATCCACATTTGTGTTCTTTTCTGTTCAAGTCTCTGATGGTTCCTTTATATTTCAGTCAATGTTAAGCTTTTGTGTTTCTTTATCTGTATATAATTCACTTCCCAACACTTTTTCCTCAGAACTCAACATAGTGAAAATTTCTACACATCTCTGCTCTTAAATTTTAAATCTATTCTTAAATGTAAGCTCATGGAACTTGCATTTTCCTTAATATTCAACACAGTTTCTCAAACTGTCTGGTTTGGAGGCAGGAGAAGATTCTTTTTTATGAAATTTCAAGAATCTCCACCAAATTTCTAAGCAAGCATCTTTTTTCCTTCTCACCTATACAACAGTGACATGATAAGATGACTTTTCCATTACTAACATTTCCCAAAACTTTTTAAAATCAGTCACTGGTCACTTCTGTTCCAGTTTTTTGCAGCTGTAATTCTTGCAGCTGCTAGAAGATGAGTGGTCAGTCAATTTACAGAAGTTTAGAGCTGGAAGAGACCTTGTGAGATCGTCAGGTCCAGCCCCTCTGCTCTGAGCAGGAAAGACTGCTGGGGTTAAATAACCCTAGCAAGGTGTGTGTCCAGTTACCTTTTGCAGATCTCCAGGGTAGACTTCCGCTAGGAGTCTATTCCAGAGTCTGGTCACACGAACCATGGAGAAGTTTTTCCTTATATCCATATGATATATCATATGAAATGTGGGAGGCCTGATCTTTATGTTACTTATGTGTTGCAGGAAGGTTCAGTAAAAACAGAAACGGGTTACTGGCATCCTGTTATTCCCCAGGATCATGTTATCTTCTTCCAGAACAGTCTTAATTCTGGGACACATCCACCACATCAAATAGAATCCTCCCAACTGACTGCACTCCCGCCAACGTTTGCCTGTTCTTGAACCATAAATATGTTTAATTCTACATAGGATGAGATACCATCAAAATAGGATTTTAAAAACATATTATTACTGTACAGATGGATGTGATAGGACCATTGTTCCAGATGGTGTCCCATTCTTCAGCACTAATTTCTGATCCAATATTAACAGTGGAGTTGTGCCCCTTGCTACTGCTGAGTTGGCAGGGGGCATGGTCGGTGGGGCTCCTGGGGGAAGGGCAGCAGGGTGGAGAGCCCGGAGTCCACAGGAGGCAGCCCGCATCTGCCCCCGCCCCGCACACACATCCGCAGGGATTCATGCCCCTCATATCCCCCCTGGGGGTGCATGCAGCAGTGGGGAACTGCACCCCCCATGCCCTACCCCCTAAACAAGCCACTCATGGCTCTGTCTGACTCCATATCCCAGCCCCATGCACCACCCCGGCTGGGCATCACCCCCAACCCCTACCCCACTCCCTCCCTCACCATGGGGAACTTGATCTGCCTCCCACTTCCCCCCCCCCCATACTCCATTCTCTCCCACAGACTTACCTGCAGGGAGCTGCTCTCCACACTGCCTGGCTGTATTCCCTGCCACGTGCATGAGTGCAGGCATGCACATGGCACCCCCTGTGTCCCTCTCTTGGAACGCTGCCAGCCTGCAAAGGAAAACCCACCATTTCCCGCAGATCTCTGCACAATGCTGCATATCTGAGACAAATGCTGTTCTGGAGTCATGCAGCCTGGGACTGGGACTTGAGATTCCCATTCCAGGACTGTCCCACCCAATTAGGGACAGGTGGTCACCCTATATACAACTCCCTGATCTGGCCTTCACAAATCTAACAAGTCTCACTGCATAGAGGGTAGATCACTTAAAAAACCCCAACCACAATTGACAGATAATAATTATACTGCTTATTGCATAAGGATGATCCTGCCATGAGCAGGCAATTGGACTAGATCTGGGGTAGCCAGTCTTCAGCATGTGTGTCAGCAGGTCATCTAGTCTAAGCCTCTACTCGGAGCCAGACAATCCCCAACTAGATCATCCCAGCCAAGGCTTTGTCTACCTGGGACTTAAAAACCTCCAAGGATGGCGATTCTGCAACCTTTCTGGGTAGCCTGTTCCAGTGCTTTGCTACCCTCTGCATGAGAGAGTTTTTTCCTAATATCTAACCTAAACTTCCCTTGTTGCAATCTGAGCCCATTGCTCCGTGTTCTGTCATCTGTCACCACTGAGCTTCATCCTCTTTGGAACCACCATTCAGGTAGTTGAAGGCAGCTATTAAATCCCCTTTCAGTCTTTTCTGTTCCAGACTAAATAAGTCCAGCTCCCTCAGCCCCATGTGCCCCAGGCATGGGCGACTGGTGCCTTCTGAGTCTGGTGAGGCACGAGCAGGACACAACCGGGGCAGGGCGTTCCCCCAGTGGCCAGCTGGCAACAGGGGCAGGTGGCAAAAGTGCCAGCACTAACACACGCAGCATGGTGGGAGCAGAAGTGCTGGCACTTCCACCACGGGCACGTCAGCTGCCAACATGCTGCTGGTGGAGCCAATTTCAGGGGAGGCACTAGCACTCTCCATGCCCCCTATCAGCCAGAGTGCTCACTCTCAGGGGTGGAAAGTGCCCCCCCTACGTGTCACCTATGGCTCCAGGTCCTTAACCATTTTGTTGCCCTCTGCTGGACTCTCTCCAGTTTGTTCACATTGTTTCTGTAGTGGGGGCCCCAAAACTTGACACAGTACTCCAGATGTGGCCTCATCAGTGCTGAACAGAGAGGAAGAATTGCTACCTTTGATCTGCTGGCAATGATCCTACCAATGCAGCCCAGTATGCCATTAGCCTTCTTCACAATGAGAACACACTGTTGGCTCGTGTTCAGCTTATTGTGCCCTGTAACCCCTGGGTCCTTTTCGGCAGAGTTGCTGTTTAGGCAGTTGATCTTCAGCCGGTACCAGTGCGTGGAATTGATCCATCCTAAGAACAAGACTTTGCATTTGTCCTTATTGAACCTCATGAAATATCTTTTGGTCCAGTCCTCTAATTTGTCAAGGTCTCTGAATCCTAGCCCTACCCTCCAGTGTATCAACTATTCCTCTGAGCTTGATGTCATCTGCAAACTTGTTGAGGGTGTATTCCATCCCATCTTCCAGATCGCTGATGAAGATATTGAACAAAACCGGCGCCAGGTCTGACCCCTGGGGCACTCCACTTGATACAGGCTGCCAACTAGACATCAAGTCATTGATTACTACCCTGTGAGCCTAACAATCCAGCCAGTTTTCTATCCACATTACAGTCCATTCATCCAACCCATACTTCCTTAGTTTGCTTGCAAGAATGTTGTGGGAAACCATATCAAAAGCCTTGCTAAAGTCAAAGTATATCGTGTCAACTGCTCTCCCCCACATCCATAGAGTCATTCATCTCATTATAGAAGGCAATCAGGTTGGTCAAGCGTGACTTGCCTTTGGTGAATCCATGTTGACTGTTCCTAATAACCTTCTTCTCAGAGTGCTTAGAAATGGATTTCTTGAAGACCTGCTCCATGATCTTTCCAGGGACTGAGATGAGGCTGACATGGTCCACTGAAAAGAAAGAAGTGTTTACTTTTCATTTATGTGTCAGCAGCAGCACTTCTCCTTTGGTGGGTAATGCAAAATTTGGCTTATGAGTACTCTTTTCCTGAGTTTTGATTCAGTTCTGTAAGCAAAAGAGTGATGTAGGGTATAGCAGTTACAAGGACAGTTGGAGTGTGTGATAGGTACTCACCAGCCTCATTTTCTTTTGACTAGGAAACAAAGCACTTGCAATAAAAGACCTTCATAACACAATCAAGTCATACATATAATAACAACAGTTTAATAGATTACATGAGAAGCTTGTTTTTTATAAAGTGCAGGATAAGGTTTAATTATTTCATAACCTAGATATAAAGACATTTTAAATCTTCTTTTGAATCTATTTGGCAAGTATTTTTTTTCTGCACTGTATAGTTTTCAGATAAGCCCTGCAACAAGTGACTTGATGACAGAATAAACCAAAAGGCCCTGTTATGGCTCTGGCTGCTGTGCATTTCTTCCTGAAAACCCAAGGCTGCAGGTCCCTGCGCACTCCGATTAGATTCTTCCAATACACTAACAAAGGCGGCACACTATTGGCTCCTCAGAATTTTTCAGACTACGAATCCATAAAACAACAGTACAAACCAGAGATACCTGAGTATTTCAACTTTGCAAGAGATGTGCTGGACAAATGGACTGCAGTGGAAAAGGTAAACTTTCTTCAACTTCTAACATTAAGATTTTCATGAAAAATATCATTGACAAGTAAATTATCTGACTTTGCAATTACAAATCGACTAGAAATTCCCAAGTTCTACTATTCCCCCCAGCTTGGTGCTATAGCGCTGGCTTTCATGAGTAACCTCACTGACTGCTGCAAGGCTATGGATTATATCCAACAAAGGGCTTAGCCATTGTAGCACTGAATTTGTAGGCATATGGCTGCCCATAATGGAATCCAAAACCCAGTGTTATGCCCACAAGTTCCCAGTTCAACGTATGCACAGAGTAGACGCCTCTCAAGGACGATCCAAAAAAGTCCTGCACACTGTGTGTGGAGCTGCCTAGAGATAGCCAATAAAAAGCACTGAAAACAGGGATGTGCCTGGAATCCCACCCTCTCTGGAACTTGAATGTGAGTCAAGACTGTTGGTGGGTGTTGCCATCCACTCATGATCTAGTACCTGGCATCTCTTGAAGGTGGGTACCTACAGATGTTCTTTCAAACAAGTGAGCAGAGCTTATCTGAAGTCAGTGGCAAAACTGCAATAGACTCCAATAAGGCCAGAGTTGCCTCAGTGACTCATCAGTTACGAACATTTGTCTTGTTGAGATCTGAGGGGAAGTGATGCATGTCTTAACCTAAGCACTTATAATGTGCCATGTTGTTCATTAGGAGGGGAAGAGGCCCACAAACCCAGCATTTTGGTGGGTGAATGATAATGGAGATGAGGTGAGGTGGAGCTTTGAGGAGCTGGGAGTCCTCTCCAGAAAAGTGGCTAATGTACTGTTTGAGGTATGTGGCCTACAAAAAGGAGACAGAGTCATTTTAATTCTGCCCCGGATACCAGAATGGTGGCTGGTGAACATGGCTTGTATGAGAACAGGTTAGTAAAAAAACCAGACAAACTAGTATTTATGAATAGAATCAGTAATCAGCACTGAGCAAGCTCAAAATTACAAAGGCATTCTCAATCGGAAACATGGCCATTCACAATGACAAATGAGTGCGATATAGCTACATCTGTCTAAGCTGTACTGTTTGGTTTTCAAGCATCCTTTACTTTTGCTATTAACAAAAGCCTTAATACTCTCTCTGTCTATATCACTGCTCTCATTCTCATTGCTCATGATAAACATCAGATGGATTCTTCTGCTTGCTTGCATATATTCAGATGTGCATCTGAGTGTTTATTAATGGGATTTGTTTAAATATTTATTTAAATATTTGCTGTGTCTAAATATTTAATAAAACCCAAAGTATCTCAGAGCCTCACAAATACTAATAGTTTATCTTCACAATGTCCTTGTGAAGTATTGCATGTCATACTTTACATATGAAGAAGTGAAGCATGAAAAGAATAATTATTTCAGTTGGTGCTTGGGAAAATCGGACACTAGGCAACTTGCCTAAATTTACCAAGGAAGTCTACAGTAGAAGTGAGGTTAAATCTAAATCCAGTGAGCCCAGCCAATACTTTTATTGCAAAACCTTCCTTTTTCTCCAGTACAATTAGTCATATAGCTAATCATCTCTGTCTAGAAAGCTGTTTGCATACATATGGTACCCTTATAGAATGAGTCCTTTATCAAGGGTTTGATGTTTTCTATACATTGTTAGCTGGCTTTCCTAGTAAAATGTGTAAGGTGCCATGATGAAAAATGAGAATCAACGAAGATGCATTTTTATCTGAAGGAAGCAGATGCAGCTATCACTCTTATCAAATGAATAGATGTTAATCCATGACCCTTATTATTCAAGTCCAATGCTGTTATAAGTACAGTACATTCTATACGAGTGAAATCTATTATTTATTAGCTTTTCTTAATGGACCTCATAAATGCCCTTGGCTGTGGTCTTAACCACAAATTTATATTGATCTTAAATAATATAATTATGGAAAAGCAATACATTTACAAACCTAGAGCCAAATCCTATTTGCTTACTCCAGCACATAACTGCTGAAGTCAGGGAAGCTACCAATAAGTGTAAGGTGAATACAATTTGGCTAACAGGTGTGTGCAATGCTATTATTAAGGTTTACATCTGGCACCCCCTTTAGGAACTATCCTTATTCCTGGAACATCACAGCTGACCGCAAAAGACCTTCTCCATAGACTACAAATGTCAAAAGCGAAGTGTATTATCACTGATGATGTGTTGGCACCAGCTGTAGATTCCATTGAGTCTGAATGCCAGTTCCTGAAATCCAAGCTACTGGTGGCAGAGGACCACAAGAAAGGATGGTTGAGTTTTAAAGAACTCATCAAGTGAGTAGCTGTTACAGTGAAAGCCTTGCAGTAATATGAGAGGGAAGCATGCTGGCTGGATTGTGAATAGGACCTGGGAAGGTAAAATATGCTGTAACATTTTCATCTTGTTAGGAGCTGGAAAGATGCACACAAAGGGAAAATACCAGCATTCCTGTTAGAGCCATGACTAGTCCAGTGGCTTTGGGTCTTTTCACATTTAGTGAATGTTTGTCTAGTGTGAAGCCACAAAATATATGAGGCAGCTCTTCCCAAATGGTGGCACACCACTACCATCCAGGATGAAAAGGACTAAGTGGAGGTGCTGGCAATACAAGTTTCCCTGTGCCACCTTAACATTTGGTATTAAAGCTTTTAACAGCTGCAGGATTGCTGTGTTCAGGTAGCATTGGTGCCACAATCCAAATTCAGACCTTAGTGATAAGGTCAACCATTTCCCTGGCATCGCTTTTTTTGTCATGCAGCCCTAGCTCAGTTGTGCTGACTGGCACACTGAGAATGGCTGGCATCATGGAGCTCTCCTCCTGCCCACCCTCTTGCAGGGTCTCCAGCAGGGAAGTATTCAGTTCTCTATGCTCCCCATCTCCCCTGGAGCTGGCTGGCTGTGAGTTCTTGGTGAAATAATATCACAAGCCTTTTCTAATGCAAAAGGTTAAGATGCAGTTTGAGAAAAAGAAGAGAAAAAAACACGGTTTGAAGGTCGCTTTTTTTAAAGTCAGATTTCATGTCATCTGACCTCTCAGGATGTGGTTAAGCTCTGTGCAGTCACCTTGATATACCCTCACAGGATGTCCTTCTCTAAAGAGAAAACACTGTCCCAGTAGTGCTGCTTGGTGCATACTCTCCTAGAACTCCACAGAAGTTATTTTATACAAACACAATCAGGATCTCTGAGTTTATTTTTTGCCTCCTTTTGTCTGTTAAAGATATGCTAGTGCTGACCACAGCTGTGTGAACACAAAACATCAAGATCTAATGTCTGCGTTTTTTACCAGCGGAACAACAGGATCTCCAAAAATGACTGAGCATTCCCACAGCAGTCATGGCATTGGACTCACAGTAACTGGAAGGTATAGTCTGTGACTGCTGTAAATCATGTGTTTTTGCAGAATATTCCAATATCAAAAACTGTCAGTTTCATTAAAGTCATGACAAAACTATTATTCCAAGAGACGAGGAATAATTCCTCTAGTCAGTTATGGTTATATTGGATCAGAACAGTCATGTGAAGTTCCTTTTTATATGATAAAGAAAATCCCCCACAAATCTTTTTCCTTGTATTGTTAGGTACTGGCTGGATCTGACCTCTTCTGATATACTATGGAATACGTCAGACACAGGTTGGGCAAAGTCAGCCTGGAGCAGCGTGCTAGCACCATGGATTCAAGGGGCGTGTGTCTTCGTACATCACATGCCACGATTTGATGCAAGAACTGTCCTGGATGTAAGTGACAAGAAACAATGGAATTGTTTAACAGCAGGCTTTTCCTTCCGTGTTGCTTTTGCCTAAGTTCCCACTTCCTCACCGTTGTGTGATGGGCTGCATGCTGCAAGTCTGCAGCCCTTTACCAAAAGATAATCAACCAACCAGCTCTCAGTAGTGAGTTGTAGCAGTGGTGTAGGACACACATTGAGTGCCTGGGATAGCAGGGGGACACCATTTTGCTGATCCAGCTCGCATTGTCGTTCCCCTCCCCCTTGCCTGAATATGCAGTTGGGTGCAGTAATGCACTGCCCAATTCCTCAGACAGGTAGAGGCAGTGCAGAGCTACCCCTGCTGCTGCAAAGACTTCTAGTGTGGGGAAACAGGGAGGAAGGGTGGTACACTGGCACTGGTGCCTGGGCCCCACCCTAGTTAATGCTATTGAGTAGTTGATACAAGCTTGGTTCAACAAAGCATTTAAACAGATGCTTAACTTTTTCTACCTGCTTATATCACCTTTAGACTAAGGGTAGGGAAGTATGGGACTAAGTACTTTGCTGAATAAAAGCCATGCTGTGTGCCCCTGCCAATATCTGCAGGAATGGTTTGTAAAAATACAGAGATGTTGTTATTAAAGTGAGAGCAGTTGTAGGTCAATGAGAATTTTGTAAAGCACATTGATTTTGGGCACAGTGAAGAAGCTGACATAAGACTGACTTTTCAATTGACCCTGCAAGAATTACTGGCTGTAAAAGTGAAACATGCCAATATCTGCAGGAATGGTTTGTAAAAATACAGAGATGTTGTTATTAAAGTGAGAGCAGTTGTAGGTCAATGAGAATTTTGTAAAGCACATTGATTTTGGGCACAGTGAAGAAGCTGACATAAGACTGACTTTTCAATGTTATATTTTTTAATATCAACACAAGTTATATCCTATCCCATGAGTACCATTTTGGATACTGTGAAAGATATCCAAGCATCACTGTTTGGGGTTTTTTGGTGGGGAGTAGTGGGGAGGCATTGCTCTGGCCCCTTCATACTTTATAATTATGCTAATAACGTAGCATCCCTAGAAAGGCACATTCCTTTGTTACTTTGCCTGGAAAACACTAAAAAATGGCAGATATTTGAGGTATATTTCACAGCCAATTAAACCTTTAAACGGGTGGTTCTCAACCTTTTTCGAGTCGGGGCCTCCCTCCACAGCTCTTGAATATGGCAGAACCCCCTGTTAAGAACCACTGTTGTGGTGCCTCAGTTTACTTCAGTGATTTTTCATTTGGGATATGGCTGCTGCCCTTGCAGGTAGAAGTGCCCCATGTGCCTCATGCATACTCAGATTGGGAATGGCTGCAGCTCCTGCCTGCATCAGGATTCTCTAATAAAGCAGGCCAGCATCTTCCCCTTCCCTCCACCCCTGTCCCATGCTGCAGCCCTTCCTGGCTAGGGGTGGGCAGAACAGTGCTATCTAGTGATGGAGGCAACCTGGATATAGATGCCTGTGCGACCAGAGCCATTGCCGTGTGGAATTGCCCCATGCACCTCTGTTTCCAGGTGTGTGTGGGAATGGACTGGGAAAGGCTGTGGAAGGAGCAGGTGTTCTTGCCTACATTAGGGTTATTAGATGCACCCAATAGAGGTAGAAGCGCCCTCTTCTTCCGTGGCTGTTTCCCAATGTGGCTTCTAAGTGCCTCGTGGAAACCAAGGTGCACAGGGAAGTTTCACCTGCCTGCAGCACTATAGCAATGGCATCTAACTCCAGGGTGCCATAGCACCTTCACAGCCAAGTGAAATGTTCATGCATGCCTCGGTTTCCCAGAGGCACATCAGAGCTGAACTGTGAAGCAGCTTCTGCAGGACAGGGTGCTCTTGCCTGCATAAGGATACATCGCAACAACCCAACAGGTTCTCGTGGCACCCTGGACTGCTGCAGCACCCCAGTTGAGAAACACTGCTTTAAACATACAAACCAGCAGCTCTATGGCTTCCATTATTTTGTAATCAAGTACTAAGAGCTATCATTGTAAGAAATGCTGTAAAGTAGGATACAAAATGTTTTGTGATGAAAAGCCCTGAAATGTCAGGCTAATTGTAAACTGATTGACAAGCTGTTTTACAGAAAAAGCTATCTTAAAATGATAAAAGTGCTTGAGATTTTGAAGGCAGATGTGTTTTCACAATTCTTTACTATTCTAATCAAGTGTTTCATAGATTGGTTACAAATAGTACACTGTAAACATAAGCTTTCTGATTTAAATGATGAAGGAAATCATGGTAACTTCTGCTTGCAACACTTAGCTTTCATTTTAAATCCTCTAGAGTCTGTCCAGATATCCCATAACAACTGTCTGTTCTGCTCCAACTGCTTATCGAATGCTTGTGCAGCATGACCTGACCAGGTAAAGCATAGTCAAAGTATGTTACAGTAGATCAATATATTTGATCAAAATAGTGGGCAAAATTTTGCAGTTTTTACAGCAACGCAAACCTGTAGTACCTTCAAGGTGAGCGCAAAATTTGGCCATGCATTTTTCCATGTCATGAATCTTACCTATCAAAATACAGCAAAGCCTTTTATCCAAAATATATGATATAGGGATAATGCAACTTACATACGTTTAGTAACTTGAGGTAAAAAAAAAATCTTTGAAAAGAAGTCCAGAATTTTGAACCATATTATTGGAAAAAAAAAGACTATTATCCAATCCCAAGCTTTCTTTTCTAGCCCTAGTTTATAAGAACACTGCTTCAAGAAGAAAAATAACTTTTCCTTATTAGCTTGTACTCCTTGAATATCCTAAACGATAGGAATATGCCTGCATCCGGTAGGTTTAACTGAAACATTTGGAGGTTGGAGGTTCTAACTCAATGCCACTATGACACAATCTTTTGTTAATATCATTAAGACCAAATGCCAAGATTCTTCCTTTATTTTTTACTCCAATTCCAATTTTATGCTAAGATTATGGTAAGAGATTAAACGCTGAGTTTCGGTTTTCACAATATGCTAAATTCCGTTTTACACCATATAGTTAAAATGGAATGAAGGGGACTCAGTTAAGAGTTTTATTTCTATTTTTAGTAGAAAAGACAAACAGTGAAGAAATACAATAACAAAAAAGACATAGGAAGTAGTAGATCTACCTTCTGTCACTCTTTCTAGTAGTACAACAAGAAACCATTCAATGCTAGTCTGCAGGTGTGGGGTCTGCTCATACGGAGTCATTTGCAGAACAGGCGCCGTACAATTAATTTTTAAAAGGTGCAAAAAAAGTAGCCTATTTTGCAATTAACCTGCGGAGCTCATTGCCACAAGGGAACGTGGAAGTCAAAAGGGTAGCAGCATTTGGACAAGGTTTTACATTTTTATAGGCATAAGAATGTCCAGCTTTTTCAGTAGTAAGGATAAAAAATACGACAATAATGAACCCTTGTACTTCAAGAATAAACCAACCTACTGACACAGCAAACATGATCTAACCCTTTCTTCTACCCAGTTCCTTCATGGGAATCAGCTCCTATTGACACACTGACACTAAAAGAAGAGTACAGAATCAGCCTTTTGAATTAATTTCCCTTGTGTGGCAAATTATTCTATTTGCCTGACTGACTTTTATTTCTCTTTCACACAAAGCTGCAAATTCAAGAGTCTGCAACATTGTGTGAGTGCAGGGGAGCCAATCAACCCTGAAGTGATGGGAAAATGGAAAACACAAACCGGGCTCGATATCTATGAAGGCTATGGACAGACAGAAACGGTATATCCAAGTGCTTTAGAGATGCTCCAGCAAATTCCATTCATCCTGCCAAGAAAAATCTTATTTAAAACTACAATAAATGGTCTGGCCATCTTTCAGGGGAAGAAATCAATAGTAATAATAAATTATGTTGAAAATAATCTAGGTTTAATAAGTTATCCAGAATTTTAAAGCCTGGATTCAAAGCCCACTGAAGATAACGAAAGGAGTCAGGCCCTGTATTGGCTCCATTGCACTTTGGATAGGAACCTAATACTGCAAAACCACATTCCTGTTCATTACATGCCAAATTTTGCTTTCAGATTCACATTCACAGCTGGTCCTAATTTCCTTCAGCACTGTACATGTAATGCCAAGAGCAGAACTTGGATTTTAGAAGTTTTATCAGTGGTTGCATGATTATAGTTTTAATGATTGCTTCTCACAGAGCTGCTATACAGTGGGTGTGTCTACAAGAGACATTTACTGCAGAGTAAACTATTTAGCTCCACATTAAATATTTCACATCCACATGTGCAGCCCTATTAGTCCACAGAAAACTAATCAACTCTGCAGCAGGGTAGTACTTGTAAAAACAAGTACTATCCTGCTGTGGAGTTTTTTTATTCCATAGCACCACATGTGTAGACACTGACGTGGCTGGCTGGGGCATGAGAGTGCTTCAAGTGTGGAGCCCGCCTGCCAGCTAGCCCCACACTGGAAGCACCCTTGTGCCCCAACCAGTCCCTCCGCAGCATGTTGAGCTGGGTAAGAACAGCCCTGGGCTGGCACGCTGACCCCCTGGACCCTGCCAGCTCGGGCTGCTCTGATCCAGCTAGCATATTGCAGTCGTGGGTGCACATGTAAAGGTGGAGCCTGGAAGCAATAAACTCCAGTGTGATAAACTCTGGTGTCCCGTGTAACTTTATTTGTGATTATTAATTTAGTAACTTGAAGGTGAATCAAAAGTCTGAATCCACACGCTATGTAGTTTAATTTTCAAAACCTTTTGATACAGGTGCTGGTTTGTGGAACTTTCAAGGGAATGCAAATTAAACCCGGTTCTATGGGAAAGCCATCTCCAGGAGTCAGGCCCTGTATTGGCTCCATTGCACTTTGGATAGGAACCTAATACTGCAAAACCACATTCCTGTTCATTACATGCCAAATTTTGCTTTCAGATTCACATTCACAGCTGGTCCTAATTTCCTTCAGCACTGTACATGTAATGCCAAGAGCAGAACTTGGATTTTAGAAGTTTTATCAGTGGTTGCATGATTATAGTTTTAATGATTGCTTCTCACAGAGCTGCTATACAGTGGGTGTGTCTACAAGAGACATTTACTGCAGAGTAAACTATTTAGCTCCACATTAAATATTTCACATCCACATGTGCAGCCCTATTAGTCCACAGAAAACTAATCAACTCTGCAGCAGGGTAGTACTTGTAAAAACAAGTACTATCCTGCTGTGGAGTTTTTTTATTCCATAGCACCACATGTGTAGACACTGACGTGGCTGGCTGGGGCATGAGAGTGCTTCAAGTGTGGAGACCGCCTGCCAGCTAGCCCCACACTGGAAGCACCCTTGTGCCCCAACCAGTCCCTCCGCAGCATGTTGAGCTGGGTAAGAACAGCCCTGGGCTGGCACGCTGACCCCCTGGACCCTGCCAGCTCGGGCTGCTCTGATCCAGCTAGCATATTGCAGTCGTGGGTGCACATGTAAAGGTGGAGCCTGGAAGCAATAAACTCCAGTGTGATAAACTCTGGTGTCCCGTGTAACTTTATTTGTGATTATTAATTTAGTAACTTGAAGGTGAATCAAAAGTCTGAATCCACACGCTATGTAGTTTAATTTTCAAAACCTTTTGATACAGGTGCTGGTTTGTGGAACTTTCAAGGGAATGCAAATTAAACCCGGTTCTATGGGAAAGCCATCTCCAGACTACAATGTCCAGGTATTTTACCACTGTACCCTTAGGGAATTTTTTCTTAAAGTAAGAAGGCTCTGATTTCTTTGCAGGAAAGCACAAGTAAGCCCAGGGAAAAGAAAGAGGACTTATTTTTCCTGC
>NW_005842178.1:1127224-1145814 GCF_000455745.1 Alligator sinensis
GCTGAATCATTTTCAATTTAGGTATCCAGAAAGGCAGATTTCTCTTTTGTATTATCCAGCTTTCTGCCCATGGGTGGGGTAAGCAGGTTGTTTCTACACTTCATTTCAAATAGATTTCCTACAAAATGTTATGCTTTGGATATTTGAAAATCTATCCCAGAAGGAAGGATGACTTGACAGAGATTGAGAAACTCAAGAAAAATGCATGTGATTATGCATGGTATTGAATGCATGGCTCAAATGACTGCACTACAGTATTTCATCATTCTTTTTTGAGACTGTGTAAGACATGAACAGCCATCTACTAGCTTTGACTGGACTTCATTTTTTATTGCTGAAAATTAAAATTGCTTAGTTAGGGGGTACTAGAAAGGAATGGTCTTCATGATTAAACCAGAATCACTGGGTTATATTCTTTTATAAGTCTTTTATGTACCTTTCTCTATATAATTCTGTTTTCCCAACAGATCACTTGCTATATCTTTTCTTCCTCACTTGGACGTGCTAGGCTTAATGTCAGCAAAATGCTTTGGACTCCTCAACTAAAAGCATGATTCAAAGTATAATGGATTAGCATACTAATATTATAAAAGCCGTGGTCTGTCTGTCTGTAACGCTTTATTTGCACTCTCATTGGCTGTCTCGACAGCCAATCAGAGTGCTTCAGGAGGGTTCAGACTCCAGGTGTCAGGGGTGCCACAGCGGACCGCCACCATGACAGCAGGGGGCCAGGGCCAGTGCAGCTCCCCTGCTCCGTGGGGGAGCCGTAGGCGGCGATGGCGGCACAAGGGAGGTAGGGAACAGTGTTGGACCCATGGCAGGAACATGAGGGAGGGGAGGAATGCGCCTGGGCTGGGCACTGGCCCACTGCAGCATGGAGGAAGAACAGGCCCTGATGCCATGACGGCGGGGACAGTGCATCTGGCCTCGGGGGCACCCCCGCCCTGCTCTCAGGAGGTGGTGGTGATGGAGCGGACAGAGTGGGAGACGAGGCCAGAAGTGCTGGCCTCACCCCCTGCTCCCTGGATGCAGCTGCAGCACGGGATGCTGGGTGGCAGTGCTCCACACCCCCCCACCCCCATCATTCAGGGGGAGAGGGCAGGTGGACAGAAGCTGGGCGGCTGGGGAGGAAACATGCCTGGCCCCAAAACAGGCGGGCGGGGGGCTGCACTGGGCCCAGCCCTGCAACAGCAGTTGGGGGGGAGGCACCGGGCCTGGCCTGGCCCTGCCCTGCCCCACCCCACCCCACCCCACCCCAAAACAGCAGCGTGAAATGGCAGGGCCACCGGCCCCACAACAGCAGCAATGAGGGTGGGGGGGCATGCCTGGCCCAGCCCCAAAATGGCAGTGGGGGAGGGAGGTGCCAGGCCCCGGCCCAGCCTGGCAACGGTGGGGAGGAGCCCGGCCACAAAACAGCAGTGCGGGGGGGCACCAGGCCCAGCCCAGCCCCGCAACAGCAGCAGGGAGGGTGGGGGGAGGGCCTGGCCCTGCAGTGGAGGGGAGGAAAGGGGGAGTGGGCCCAGCCCCAAAGGTGAGGGGGAGGAGTGGGGGCCGGACACAGGCCTCTGTTCCCTCCCGCGCTGCCCCCTCCCCCGTCATTCTTGATGAGTAATTGCTAGTTATTCCAGAATTCCAGTTTGAAGGTGCAGTGTTGCCTGCTGGTCACAGTTAAATGTATTCAGGAATGGTTTAGTTATTTCAAAATGAACCCCAAGATTGTAGCATTTTAATTTAACCTGTTTTTAAACTCCAAGGGCATGTCCCCACATTCAGGGACATATGCTTGCAGCAGCAAAAATAGTTTTGTGCCATTACTTTTTGCCACAGTGCATGCCCCTGCACATGTGCTTTGGTGTGGGACAAACTGCCCTGCTTTGGGGAAACTGCCCTTTCCCCACTCTTCCTGGCATGCTGGAGGAGCCAGGGGGCAACTAAGGGAGTAAAGACACTGGCCAGCAGCCAGTATCTCCCAGGAGGACTAACGCTCCATGGCTGCCGGTGCACGCTCCTTTCATGTGCGTTACACTGCTTTTTTTGCGTTTTATTTTTTCCCCTACCAGGATTTCCTGGTAGCAAAATTTGCAGTACAGGGCACATTTTAACGTTCCAAGAGTGTGGTCTGTGGCACTGCAGAGGTTTGCTGTGCCACAAACCACATGTGTCTGCACATCTGGCTGCAGCCAAGGTAATTAAACTGTATTCTGTTTGGTTTTAGATTATAGATGAAAATTGCAACATTCTGCCTCCTGGAGAAGAAGGAGATATTGCCATCAAAGTAAAACCCAAGAAACCCTTTTGCCTTTTCACAGGATATGCAGTAAGGCTCGCTACAAAATTAAACTGCACACCTATTAAAATCTCTCTTTATCCCTTAACAAACAACTTGAAAATCGAGTTACTTTGCAAAATCTGGATTATTTTTTCAGGGGCTGAAATTGCAGACATTATTATTACCATCACAATTACTGTTGTTGTGATAACATGCCCACATTCCTTTCCCATTGTGCCATTGTACTAACACCCAAAAGATGGTCTCTGCCTCGGCACTTTCTTACAGCCTAAATGCACATCCTATCCCACAACAGACTGCAAAACTAAACACTAAAGCTATATAGATAAAGAAAGAAAAGGAATTAGGAAGTAAAAAAAAAAAATGTAATGATTTTTAAATTCCTGTTCCAGCTGGCCACCTAGAGGTGTAGGCTTTCACACTACCAGAGCTACCAGAGATCCTCTTTAGAAAAAGGAAGATGACATGGTATGGAAAAACCAAGAGGAGCTGTACTAGACAAGAGATGTAAAGAGGCAGGATGAATTAGAGCTGGTGACACTTCCAGCAAATAGTAAATTAACTGAAAAATACATTTTTGGTCATCCCAAAACAGTGAATTCAGGTTGAATTTCTTGAATAGATATGGCTGGAAACATAATTTTCAGAAAAACAAAAAGCCAAATACATGATTGTATGCAAAAGAGATGACTTTGTTCTTATCTAGCAGTCAGTGACCAAGACTATCAACAAATTAGACAAATGAAATATCTAGGAGCATTATTACTAATAACTGTTTGATGAGGGGGGAGATCAGGGTATGGGTACAGAACAGGAGAGCCTACACTTTTCACTGCAGTTAATTTTAGCTCCAAGTAACTGGTGGGAAAGAGCAGGCTACACTTATACAAGACCATGATAACTGATATGGAGGCAAGATACAGGCACTTACTAAGGAAGAGAGACAACTCAGTATCTCTGAAAAGAAAGTATTTAAACTTTTAGGAAGCCAGTAAAAAAAAAAAAGTGAAGTGTGTAAAAGATAATTTAATAAAGAATAGAACGAGTTCTATGAAGAGCTGGGTTGAAAAACTGCAGTGGAAGCCTAATAACTTTAGTGGGCAGGCCATACACTTAAGATGTCAAAAGACAAACCAGCTATGCATCTCCCAGAAGGTCACTTCTATGATGTTCAAACTATGGGCAACCAAGGGGAAGGTGGAGGGATAATACTGAGCAAGACATAAAGGTTTTTAATGTGAGTTGTCAGCGGTGGAGGAAAATTGTGCTAATGGCCAATGCCCTCAAGGGTCTCTAGAGCTAGGGAGTAGTTGCCCCAGCTCTTGCCCAGTAGCTCAAGTGATTAGAGTACTTACTCAGGCCTCTGGAAGACTTTAAATTAGTTTTCTCCTCAGATCTCCCATGGGAGAAACCTGCCTATCAAGCTATAGGGCATGAAGTGGACCCTCGGTCTTTCAGCTTCAAGTTGATCTGCATTAAGCAATTATTAATATCCATTGAGACAGGAACTGGAACCCAGAAGTCCCACCTCTGAGGTGGATGGTCCTGATTATCAAGCTAGTAAGAAATATTCTCTAACTCTGTATCCAGTAGTTATTTAAGGTATTATAAAGTAGCACAGCGAGCAAGACACTCCCAAGAAAACCTTATAAGAGCATTCATCTGAAAAGGCAGAGTGGATTTAATCTGATCAAGTGGAACATTTCCTACAGAATTGGATTTTTCATTTTGACAAGAAAAAAAACAGAAACATTTAATTTGCATAATACTTTTTACCTCAACTACTGGAGACCAAATTGAAGCTATCAAGTCATGCTGTGATTTAAAACAAACCATAGCCAGGCCATTCCAATGCTGCTGCAAGCAAGGGAGAGGAAACTATACAGTGTCTAACTAACACTTTGCAGTCAAATCCAGGAGTCAGATTAATTAACTTTGAGCTATAATTGAGATATATTATATACAGTTCTTTTTTTTTAGCTGGGTAAGCGTAGTCAAGACTTTTCTGGAGATATAAAGGGGCAGAGATAAAAAGGTAACTAAGAGTTGGGCAATCACTCCCAAATGAACTTAAAACATTACATTTAGGAATAACCCGATGAAGTCAAACACATTCTCCTCTCCACTGTGACTGTGCATTTCAAGACAGTCCTCCTCAACGGTTCCAGAACGATGAGGCAAGATGTGCATTTTGCATGGTTCACTATAATTAAAAACAGTTTTTAAAAGTCAATCAGAGACCTGAGCCATGGCATTTCCCAGCTGCTGAATTTTACAATTTTTAGTTCCTGTTTTATGAACTCTGTAGTAAATCCATGATTGTGAATAGGGACAGCATATGAATAAAATGACCTTTGATTCTTTTTTTAAACATTCTGGTATTTTAAGGCAGATTGCCATAGCATGGACTAGTTCAAAACATGGAGGGGTTTTTGTCATATTAAATTATGGGGGAATATATATTAAATGCTGAAATAAGTGTCATATCTCATTTTTACATAAATTAGAAAAATTCATTTATTTGCAGGCAGAGTAACATTTGTCAAATGTAATTTAATGTTAACTAGGATGATCCAGAGAAAACTGATTCTACAATACGTGGCAGTTTTTATATCACTGGGGACAGAGGGTTTGTGGATGAAGATGGATACTTCTGGTTTGTTGGAAGAGCTGATGATGTCATCAATTCTGCTGGGTAACAATTTATGCTTCACATTGCAATGTTAGACTCAAAGCAGGTGTGTGGCAGGGCACCTGATGTGTCTGCCACTTTGAGCTTAAGGGGGAAGGAGTGTGGCAGGGCACTAGATATGCCTGCCACTCTGAGGTCAGGCAGCCTGCTGAGCCACTGGCAGGTGGGGTCAGGCCAAACTGGAGAGTCAGCTGACTGGAGGGCCAAAGCTAGGCCTGGAGGGGGGGCGGGGGGGTGTCACCTGATTATAAGGGTGTATCTTGATTGGAGAAGGACTGGGCATACACAAGATATAAGCCTAGACCCCAAGAGCAGGGTTGGCAGTAACATCTTGGGAGCTGGGGTAGGGACGTCACCCAGCAGGAAGGCTGCAGCTCCTGAATGCCAGCAAGGAGAATGATATCTGGAGGTTTGGGTAGGAACTAAGAGGATGGAGAAGGATCCTGGGGACCTAGTGTGGGGTCCAGAACCCCGAGATGGGGGCTGAGAGTATGTGGGCCTGTTGAGGGGCAAAGAGAGCCATAAGAGAAGGACTGAGTGCCTGAGCCCTGTTGAGAGGCCTGATGTGCCTAGAGAGAGAGAGGCTGAGTGCACGGGGCCTACTGAGAGACCAGGCAAGTCCTGGGAGAGGGGCTTAGAGTTGGTGGGCCTATTGAGAACCTTTGGTGGGTCTGAGAGAACCTCGTGAGCGGGGCAGAGTACAGGGAGTCTACTGAGGGGTCTGGATGTGCCCACAGAAGAAAGGGGCTATGTAGCCAGACCTATGGAAGACTCTGAACCTGCAGAGAGAGAGTGACCCATGGAGAGGCCCAAGTGGGTGGACCCACAGAGAGAATTGGGCTGACAGTTCAAGAACAGACGCTGGGAACCTTGATTGGCCTATGCTGGGGCCAGGGCCCAGGAGGGGCTGAAGGGTGAGAGAGCCCACCGCGAGAAAGCCAGAGCTGGGAGAGCCTGGAGTCTCAACTTGCCTGGAGGCAGGACCAGGGCCTAGAAAAGGCACAAAGGTCTTTGTGTGGTCACAGCCAAAGAGAGGGGTCAGGAAGCATGTACTCCAGGATGACGATGGCTAGTAGGAGTCTGAGAGCGAGTTGAGGCCAGGGATTTCATAGATTTCATAGACATTCGGGCTGGAAGGGACCCTGGAGGATCAGAGTACAGCTCCCTGCCCCAGGGACAGGAAGTCAGCAGGGATCATAGGATCCCAGCAAGATAAGCATCCAAATGTGTCTTGAAGGCATTCAAAGTGGGTGCTTGAACCACCTCCGGCGGCAGTCTATGCCAAACCTTGGGGGCTCGGACTGTAAAGAAGTTCTTCCTTATGTCCAGCCTGAATTGGTCACAGTGGAGTTTGTGACCGTTTGATCTTGTCATCCCTTGGGGTGTTCTGGTGAAGACATTCCCCCAGATCCTGACGAGCACCCCTGATAAATGTGTAGGTGGCCACCAGATCACCCCTGAGCCTGCGCTTTTTCTAGGCTGAAGAGTCCCATGGCTCTCAGCCTCTCATCATAAGGTCTGTTTTCCTGACCTCTGATCATGTGCATGGCTCTCCTCTGCACTCTCTCAAGCTTCTCCACATCCTTATTGAATTGTGGAGCCCAAAACTGGATGCAGTACTCCAGCTCTGGCCTCACCAAGGCTGAGTACAACGGGAGAATGACATCCCAGGATTTGCTTGAGAAGCAATCTATGGATGCAAGCCAGCGTTTTGCTTGCTTTACTAGCCGCAGTATCACATTGAAGGCTCATGTTCATCTTGTGGTCAATCATGACCCACAACTCCCTTTCATCTGTAGTGCTAACCAGCGTAGCACTGCCAAGCCTATAAGCATGCTGCAGGTTTTTCCTCCCAAGGTGGAGAACCTTGCATTTTTCAGTGTTAAACACCATCAGGTTCTCACATCATTGATGAAGATGTTAAACAGTACAGGCCCTAGGACAGAGCCTTGAGGGACCCCACTGGTGACCGTGCACCAAGATGATTGGCTTCCGTCAACCACCACCCTCTGGGTCCTACCGCAGAGCCAATTCCCCAGCCAGCAGATTGTGGTGAGGTCGAGGCCGCAGTTAGCCAGTTTAGCCAAGAGGTGATCATGGGATACCAGATCGAAGGCTTTTTTAAAGTCAAGATATACAACATCAATCTCTTCCCCCTTGTCCTGGTGATGGGTCACCTGGTTGTAAAAGGAAACGAGATTGGTGAAGCAAGACCTACCCACAACAAACCCATGCTGGGTATCCCTCAGGATATTGCTGTTAGCTAGTCTGTTAAGGATGGCCTCTTTGATAATCTTTTCCAAGACCTTCCCCAGGATAGAGGTCAGGCTGATGGGCCTGTAGTTTACCAGATCTACTTTCCTCCCTTGAAGATTGGCATGACATTGACCTTCTTCCAATCTTCGGGCACTTCACCAGAGCACCAGGAGTTTTCAAAGATCCATGCCAGGGGCTGAGTTATGATGCTTGCCAGCTCCTTGAGTACCCTTGGGTGGTAAACCATCAGGGCTGGCTGACTTGAAGGTATCCAGCCTGTCAAGGTATTCCTTCATGAGGTCAGCTTCAATGGAGGGCAAGGAATCTCCCTCACCCAGGCCTCCCTGACCCACAGTGGGCAGGGGTGTCCCATGGGACTGGTGAAAAACTGATACAAAGTACCCATTTAGCAAGTTTGCTTTTTCATGGGCATCAGTTGTCAGTTGTCCCATCTGGTTTAGAGGCGCCCATAGTTGCCCTTGCTTTTCCTCTGGCTCCCCACATATCTAGAAAAGGACTTTTTATTGTCCTTGATATTTGTAGCTAGCTAGAGTCCATTGCAGCCTTGGCTTTCCTGGTTTGCTCCCTGCAGGTCCGGACGAGAGCAGAGCATTCCTCCTTGGAGGTGGTTCCAGTCCTTCATCCTTTGTAGGTCTTCCTTTTAAGACGCAGGAGGTCCGTCAGTTCCCTGGAGAGCCAAGGGGGCTGCTGTGCCCTTTTGCTACCTTTCCTCCAAGATGGGATGGACTTTGCTTGCGCATCCAGGATTGTTCCCTTGAGGAGCAACCACTCGTCCCTTAGCCAGGGAAGGCTGGGACCACAGTGGTCCAGCAGCCCAGGGAGGGGACAAGGAAGACCGGGACATGGGCCCAAAGGCCCAGGGAGGGGCCAGGGAAGACTGGGACTGCATGGGTCCAGAGGCCCAGGGAGGGGGGCTTGAGCAAGTACAGTGGGACCACAGGGGTCCAGCGGCCCAGTGAGGCATGGGGTGTGGTGCAGGGGTGGATTTGGAGCCATGCAATTTGCCCTTAAGGCTCGAGGTACTATCCGGGGGGCACTGTTGCAGAATGGGGCTCAGCAAGGGGCCTGGGTGCAGGTAGAGGCTGATGGAGGTTTGGTGGAACTGGGTCATATGAAGACCTGCAGGCAGCATCCCTATTATCATATTGACCATCAAGGTGTAGCAGGAAAGATGGAAAGGCACCCTAGAGACAGAACAATGCACGGTCATAGAGCCTCCAGGGGAATATCACAGCTGTCCCTGGAATCTGACCCTGTGACAGTGATACACATACAGCTGTGTTCATTTGCACACTTTATCAAGTACCAAATGTATAAAACAGCCTCTTTTTCATTTTAAAGATACCGTATTGGACCGTTTGAAGTTGAAAGTGCACTGACAGAACACCCAGCAGTGGTAGAATCAGCTGCTGTCAGCAGCCCAGATCCCATCAGAGGAGAGGTACAGTTTTAGACAGAGAGAGAGAGAGAGAGAGAGAGAGAGAGAGAGGGGGGGTGTGTGGGGGTGTGTGTGTTAACACATACAAAACTGAGCCCTAAACAGAACCTTGATTCTCAATAGGCTACTACAAACTGTTTAGCAGTCATATCCATAATACAGGCAGTCCTCGACTTACAAAATTTCAAGTTACAATGTTTCGCACTTATGTTTATAAATTGACACCCTGTTTCAACTTTACGACGTCAGTCTCGACTTTATAACGCTTGATCCGATGCGACGCCACGCCAGCGAACAAGTTCACTGCTACACTTACCTCCCTGGAGAACATCTGTCCAAACTTCCCTGGATACTTTCTTTAAAAAAGCAGACAAGACTCCAGGAAAACCTGCAGCCAAGACTCCTGAGAAGACTCCAGTCAAAAACCCTTCAAAAATTCTAACCAAGAGCCTTTCAAAAAGTCCAGCAAAGTCACCTCAAAGAAGTCCTTCCAAATCAATATGATTGCTATTTACAATATAAATACATTAATGTAGCTATATTACTATAACTGATTAAGTAAAAAATTCTGGGGTATTTTTCGTGAAAATAGGGCATCAGGCCTTGGTTCAGGAACCAATCCCCATTTATAACATTGTTTCTTATGAGAAAATTGGTTCCGAGTTACAATGTTCTGACTTAAGACGCGGTTTTCAGGAATCAATTGTGTCGTAAGTCCTAGGACTGTCTGTATTTATCTGAATGCAAGGAAATATTTGCACAGTGGAGTACAGTGTCCTATAGTTAATATGGCGATACAGTAAGTAGCAGCTACATTTTATCATTGTGCAGCCAAAGTGCTTATGATTTTTCATGCTAAGACTTGCAAACACTTTAGGTTAGAATTGCATATTGAAGATAAGGTTGGCTTGAATTTACTTCTTTTTACACATAGTACGCATACAGGTGCTGTTCTCTAGATAAACTGTCCATACAAGCCTTACCTGAGTAAAGTGTTCAGAGCCTGCCTATAAATTAGTGATTTTTTAGTTTGTCAGCAAATTAGTTTTGTTAAACATTACAATCCCTGTACTTTATTACAGGCACTTAATTTCAGCAGTATTTCTTTTTTCAAGGTGGTGAAGGCCTTTGTAGTTTTGGCACCTGACTACCTTTCGCAAGATCCAGAAAAACTGATCACCGAGTTACAGGACCATGTAAAAAAAGTCACTGCCCCATACAAGTATCCTAGAAAGGTAAATGTTCAAATGGGCAGGTATTTTTGACAAATACATTACAATCACTTAGCAGTGTGGAAAGTTCTGCATATATGCACTTTATTGTATTCCCACATCTACATTCATAAGAAACTAACAGAGAAGAGACAGGCATTATGGAGATTACTGAAGCAGAAATCCAAATCTGATGAACAGTCACAAGACATCCCTGTGCAGCCATATACTGGTATACTGGCTCTATAATAATTGGTGGCAAGCTATTTGTCAGTACTGCACCACCAAGCATATCACTGTAGAGAATGATGGAAAAGCTGGAGAGTTTAGTGAAACATTCAGAGGAGGGCCACCTGCTTGGTGAGAGGGCAGCAGGATAGGCCCTATGAGGAGAGACTGAGGGACCTGAACCTGTTCAGCCTCAGCAAGAGGAGGCTGAAGGGGGACCTGGTGGCTGCGTACAAACTCATCTGGGGAGATCAACAGCAAATAGGCAGAAACCTTTTCTCCCCTGCACCACCTGCGGTGACAAGAACAATGTTAATAAGCTGATGGAGAATAGGTTTAGGTTAGAGATCAGAAGGCAATATTTTACAGTTAGGGCGTCCAAAATCTGGAGCCAACTTCCCAGGGAAGTAGTCCTCGCCCCTACCTTGGGCAAATTCAAGAAGAGGTTGGATAATCACCTGTCTCGGGTCTTGTGAACCCAGCATTCATTCCTGCCTGTGGCAAGGGGTCAGGCTAAATTATCTGTTCAGGTCCCTCCTGACCCTAGCTACTATGAAACAAGAAACTGCAAATAATCACCCCAAGGAGCTCCTAACCCAAGGAACAGAATATCTTAGTTACAGAAAGAATAATTTAATATTTTATACAGTGGAAATATCTAGCAATTGGAAGGCAACCAGTAAAAGTTAGACACTAAGGGCACCTATAGACGTACGTTGAGGCTGCTCCAATGCACTGCAATTACAACACATTGGAGCAGACTCAATTAATCAAGTCTGCTGGAGCGTGGTAATTACTGCACTCCAGCAGACTCCAGCGTCACGTGCATCAGCATCCCCGTACTAAAAAATGGTAGCAGGAGTGCTTTAACTAAAGCTTGTATGATACGCTTTAGTTAAAGTGCCCCCACTGCCATTTTTCAGCGTAGGAACAGTGATACAAGTTACACTCCAGGTGCTTCAATAAAAGCAGCTCTTGGAGCTGCTCTCATTGAAGTGCCCTTTTGCTAATTAAAGTACCTCCTGCAGCAAGTGCATAAACAACTTAAAGCTTTTTGTACATCACAAATATCAGGTTACTTTTCACAGACGTGGACTGAAAATAATTTGACTTGTAGGCACAGCACTGCTAAGAAGTTTGAAGGTTTCAAATATAAACCTTTGCTAAATGTATTACTGACAGTTCTCTCTCCCCTCACTTACATTCCTTAAACAGACCCAAAGAAAAATCTTTTATTCTCAATAATTATAATTCCATATCTTCCAAGTAAAGACAAACTAAAATATTTAAGTGCATTAGATGAGTGCATCTACTTGTTAATTTATTGTGCATTGATTTGTAATTTCTTCTCTTGTCCAATAGATGGAGTTTGTTCAACAGCTGCCAAAGACAGTTAGTGGAAAGATCAAAAGAAATGAACTGCGTAAGAAAGAGTGGGAGAAAATTTAGAATTATCTAAGCATTTATTTTGCATTATTCGTTTTTACAAAGGGAAAGACTTCTTTCTCCTATTGCAATTTCTTGTTCTGTTCCTTGGTTCTATTTTAAAGTGCACAGATCTAGAGCATCACAGTACATTTTTTGCGTCTCCAAACCTCTGCTGACCTCAGCCGGAACTTGGATGAATAAGCAATGTAAGCTTAGGCCTTTGGTGGGCATCTCTGTAGTTGAGCATTTCTTTTTCCATGTGTTCTAGACCTAAAAAGACTGAAAACATTTTGCCAGAGATAAAAATTCAAGTTTTAACAATAACACCTATTGTTTAAGTACACAAATATGCAGGAAAGAATATACACAGACAATAGGAACCAAGTGGATCTGTATCCAAAGTTTGTATCTTAGTAGTGCCAGGAACTAACTGTCAGCTAAAAAAAAGCACATAGTTCTTCCTGTATTTTGTGCAATCAAATATAGTAATCCTGGATTTTAAGGCTGTCTTCACCATATCTCCTCATACACACTTATGAGAAAATAAAACTTTGAAAGGAAAATATTAGGTGATGGTAGTTTTCTATATCCATTAGTTTTAATTAATGCAATGTTTATGTACTCCTAGTTCACAGCTGTCAGGTAGTTTGAGTTAATCTTCTCTACAAAAGTATTTTTGCTACTTTACATGTTTAATACATCCATTATTACTAACTGGTAACCTAAGCATATATTTAAAAGACAAATGTCTCTACAATTGACAGAACTCATATGTACACTAAGTTATAGATATCACTATACCTCTCCCTAATATTTTCCTTTAGATAGCTAAGCTCCCAGGGTTAAGTTTTCGGTTATAAAAATTGCAGAATATAAGAATAGAAATTAATGAAAGAGCGAATTTACAAGTTATCCCTCGTATTGTGATATTATCGGTTATTTAATAAAGATTAGGTCTGCATAAATATATACATTGTCATGACACTGAACTGGCCCACATATTGTGATGTGAAGTACAATGCAGAGATGTAGATGTAACAACAGCAGAAGCCTTAATATTTTTTTTATTGCGTTTTTAAGTTTATTTACTTGATAAAATGTCAGAGGAATTTATATTACATTTTTATACGATTTCAGTAGTAAAAAGTGTTATAATCATCACCACTGCTTCAACTACCATGGAATGAAAAAGAATTAGATATGCATACATTGTAAAAAAGCGCAAGTTGTGAATACATTTTTCATTAAAAAAAAATTAAATTAAAAAGCACTTGTATACAATATTTGTATTACACCAAAGCTGGTGTTTAAGTATATTTGGCTATTAAAAATATAAAAGGCACAATAAAATAAAAATGTTAAAATTTGTGATGCCAGCTACTTATACTTTCACATCAGCTCAACCAACCTTCATAAATCCTCACACTTCATCAATATCTGAGTTTCCATTATTGTATCTAGCATTTTAACTTATGTAGCTCTATCTGTTTCCACGGTTTCCATTTTGATCTGCAGTAGTCATTTCTACTTCATTTGCAGGACATGCAGATCTATGGCACTATCTGACTGCTCTTTATGTAGTAGTAGCAAACCAGAAAATTAAAAGAATATTCACGTTCTCATCGAAGGCCTCAGACAAATATAGTTCCTGTGAGAAGAACTTCCTGATATATTGACACATGATCTTGGAGATGTTAAATCATTTACAGTTGGGGACAAATGATTAGCAGATCTCTCCTTTAAAAGGGCATGTTCCCACTTGAAATATCCACAGCCTCTCTTCTTCCCTTCATGTTTTCCAACAGGACAACTGTAGAATGTTTTGCCATGATTTGGACCATTGTTGGACACATTTAGTCTTCTAGCTCTTCGACCACAATTACATAAGGGTGGGGTCAATTTTTCACTTTTCACTGCCCTCATAGATTGATCCATGTTGACTCTGGGATTTAAAACAAAAGGAGGAGTGTTGTATGAGCTTGAACTTCTTAAAGGCAGGAACTGATCAGGAGATACAGTTTTATCTTCATATACAGTAAATGACTGCTTTTTTGCTGGTGGGACAGTTTCTGGATTAGACAGCTTTCTTTTAGGAACTTCAGTAGAATCTTTTCCAATTAACACCGTACTTGATAAAGTAACATCTCCTCTAGCAGGTGGTAACTTAAAAGACGAACAATTTGGAGTCTGCTTTTGGGCTATTCCTACATTATAGATGGTAGTATTAGGACTTTTGTATACAATAGACTTTGAAGATCCCAAAGACACAGCAGTTTCTCTCAAATGTTCTAAGTCTGAATGCGCCACAGCTGGTTCTTCCAAAACCATCACTTCTGCTGGAACTGAGAAAGTCTCTGTAGTTGGGTCATCTTTCAGTTGCACAGAGTCTGAACTGTGTTCATGCTGAGATTCTGGTATTAAAGCTACATCCTCCCAATCAGTCAACATGGATAAACAGTCAGAACTAGTACTTATATCCCCATCAGAGATATTAACAGAGGAGATAGTAGTGGAGACAAGCACCAGCCCTGACCCAGGCGCTGAAGAGTTGTAGTTAGAGGTAGAAGTAAGGTTTCCATTTAATCCTTTTTGGAAACCAGTCAATAAACAACCACGAGGAGTCCGTGGCTGTCCAAGAAAAGGAATTTTATCAATTGTGACAATGCCATTTGGGGCTTGACCACATAAGTCAGCCTTTCTTCTGCAGGCAGATGCAACATGGATATTTGTAGAGGAACTTGTACAACTGGATTTTTCCTGGGCCTGTATCTCTGCACTGGAATTTATAATTGTTTCAGTAACTGTATTCCGTTTGTTCTCAGCCAGGCAGCTGCTGTTGCATATTCTATCTTTACATAAAGTTTCAGTGCCATCGTTACTTTCCACTGGCTCATCTTCAGTGGGGTTTATATTCAGACATCTTGAAACTGAATTCTTCTTTGGCTGCACCTAGGAATTCCATTAACAAACTGAGATTTTGGAAAATGGATGTCCAGAAGTCGATGTATGAGAAAAGAGATGTCTGCCTTATTAGTGCCCTAACACAATTATTAGTGTCCTAACACAAATTACATTCAAAGTCTTTGTTCCATTATTTCAGTGACCTCACCATTTGACTGTATTCCAGGACTTGAGGCAAGAAGAAAGGAACAAATGAAGAACTCACTAACCTTATCTAAAGATTTGGTAATTTCCAGCATGCATCCATCACAGATCATCCTCCAAGCAAGACGGGCAGTGTTCCGAGAATCATCCAGCCCTTTGGAAGATGTGTTATATTACTTTCTTATTTTTAAAAATCACTACTGAGAGTAGCAAATGAGTGGCATAGTAAAATTTAGATAAGTAAGCGAAGTCAATGCTCAGTAAGTGTCACCGAATACTGTCATTGTATCACTGCCTTCGCTTACCTATTTACTCAAATATAAGCTGACCCCCCAATAATTAGATTCTATTCATGGAAAAGTTATAAATATATTATAAATGTTCCAGGTATAGAATCTAATCATTAGAGGTTTGCCTTGCATTTGCCCCCCTCCCACTACTACAGCAAGGAAAAAATGGAGATGGGGAGGTCAGGTAGTCCCCTTGCCTTCTGCCCCACCTACTTCTCCCCCTGCAACTCCTTCCACTGCCCTTACTGCCAGATCCTGCTCTTCCTGAGCACAAGGAAGTGAGGCAATTTTGAAAACAATGACTTTGAAACAAACATACCTATAGTAATTTAGTTCATCCAGAATTTATGTATTTTGCCTTTTTTGGAAATTGCCACAAGTTTTAGCATATGTACTCCAGAAACACACTTTTACCCAGAACTTTTTAACCTATATATTACAAACTTTTTTTAAAATTTCATTTTCAGAGCCAAATCAGTTCAAAATTAAGTTTCAAATTGCAACTGAGCAGAACTCAATTGTTCAAGTCTGTGTAGAAACTTCTATTATTATTATTATTACTATTAAATTTCATGTCTCAGGCCAAATTAGCCAAATCCGTCCCAAATTCCAATGACTACTTGGTCATTCAAATCTGTGTGGCGCTACCACTGGCAAGTATCGTCCCTCCCAGACTCTTTGGCCTGGGGCTTCTGATACTCCCAAACGCACGGCTGGCATTCTACGTGCAAGCCTGCCAACAGGCCAAAGGAGCAAGCTAGGAAGAAATTTCCCATCTCTGCAAAATAGGCACGTAGCTGAGATTCTTCATTGGGAAGCTTCAGTAGACTCTCAGAGGGAAGACCTGTCCTTAAAGCACTGAACAGGTCTCCACCTTCTACTATACAATGCCATTCAAGGTTATCTGACCTCTGCAGGAAGCTACACTCATGGTACTGGTCATGCAAACCACTTCATGGTATCTCCCCTACCAAATATGCATATGGGCCAAAAGGCTCACAATTTGCCACATACTTCATTGGGCTGAGCCCCAGCAGAGTCAATAGCGTTTCAAGCCATAGTGACCCTATAGCTCAGAAATGCTCAGTATGTGTGTGTACTCCCCATAAAGGATCTATGTTCTAATAACCCCCACCACTCATGACTAGAGCTGGGTGTTCTTGTTATGAGTCCTGGGATCCTCCAAAATGTATATGCAGATGGGGCAACAGAGCAACCTGATCCAGCTTCACCTCATGGAGGACAGGGCCTCACTAATCACATGTAACAGGCTGAAAGGAGGTGACAGCAGGATTCTGGGTGAACAGTTTGGGGCCCTGCTTGATGAAGTTTACCAGATATTTGCGGAAGGCTGGTGAAACAGGAATTGGAAATGGGAAAGGAAGGCACAGCTCAGTGGGAAATGAAAAGGAAGCTAAAATATATTCAATGCAGTGGCTCACATGACTTGAAAAGGAGTCAGTGTTGAGGGGGACCGAGTACAATGAATATTACTATGTGGTCAGTTGGGCTGTACTAACCTATTCTTATGGTAGGTTCCCATCAGTATGTTTGCCCAATATGGGCCAAATGTTTTATGGTCATGGTCAGTGTTGGCTACTTTTAATTTCATAGTTGGTATCTATTACTGAGCACATGCTGTTTTTGGCACCAGTTTAATAACAGATAACATGTTATTAACAGATAACAGGTTTCCTTGTATGTGAATGTAAGAATAGGAGCTTTTCTCCCCATGCTGACTAGGGAGAAAATACTCTGTCTTATGTTCACATAAATATGGTAACTACCCACATTGAACTATTTATCGGGCTACAGCAAACACAGTGCCCATTCAAAAGCTTCTGACTTATGACCTTGTCATTCAAGTTCTCTGCACAAAGCACTGCAATGGACTTCAAGGAGAATACAAGAGTTTCATAGCTAATGATCTTAAGAATCAAATATCTGAGATGAAACATCCAACCATCTGAACCCTCTAGCTTCTTTATTCAGATTTTTTGTTAGTGTGGATCACATCACATGGAAATAAGTAAGGTTGTAATTTCTGTATTTTAGCTGCTTTTATAAAATACTTTATAATAATGCTGGTCAGCTCACACTCACCAGAATGCTCCCGTCCTGCAAACTCTATCCCCAAATCCTGTAAAGCGCCATTTAACCCTTTAGGCCTTCTACTGTAGAAGTTCTAAGAAAAAAATGCAATAATTTTAGAAAATACATGAAGCACAATATCATCTTACATACAATAAACCTCACAAGGCCCTTGTGAGACAAGTGCATTCTAATGTAGTTGGGTTACATAAGATTAAGTAACTTGCTCTACAGCAATTTAAAATTGCAGAGATTCCAGTCTCCCAGTTTTGGGCTAAAAACTATCCTGTACACCCCCCTCAAGTTTGTCAGTTACACATGTGTGATTCACAGCAAAGGAAGAGGTAAATGAACAATCTTATGGGAATACAACTCTAAGTCGTATGATTACATTCATTTAACTTGCTGTATATGTTGCAACAGCAAAGGCCTGCTAGTTATTTTAAATTGGGCACAGGTGCAAGCTTCTTTTAAATGGAAAACAAAAAAGCATTTCTAGAAACTACTGGTATTTCTTGTTCAGGGACAATGAAAACTGACTCTATTACAAATAATTTACACCCAGTCAAGAGCTTAACAGGTAAAACTAAGGTCTGACATTAAAATCTGTATAGCTCTGGGCTTATATCCTTCTTTCCTGTTGCCAAATACAATAAGTATGTGCGCGCGCCGGGGGGGGGGGGGGAAGCAATGCTTTTTACTTAAACATACACATGTACTACTTGGTTGTAAACCTGGATATACAATTTACTTTTAGGTGACTAAAAAATGTGTACCCATAAAATCTATTGGATTCTCAAACCTTGTACGTTGCTCTGAGATCAATCCAAGAGTTTAAAATATCAGGTTTTCGCAGCTGCTTTCTTTTACACTCATAATGCAAACAAACTCCTAGATCCCAGTCTGTACAAGAGATAAAAGTAAACATGATATAGGACAATAACATGACATAGTGCAGGTAAAGCAAAGATAACACAAAACCAGCTTCAGAGCCTACAGACCAAGATGCAAAAAATATAAAATCTATTCATTTTTATCAGTACAGTCCATCCAATTGTATCTTTTTACAAGAGAGTGTAAGTTGATAGCATGGGTTCCTAAACGACACAGCAGAGAAACAGCAGGAACGCTATAATGACTGAGACCTAACATTGGGACAATGATAACACTGGCAAGAGTTAGAGTGGAAAAGTTTGCATTAATGCTGTGAGGGCTAAGCTAAGAACATCATTTTTTCATAGATTCATAGATGCTAGGGTCAGAAGGGACCTCAATAGATCATCGAATCCGACCCCCTGCATAGGCAGGAAAGATTGCTGGGTCTAGATGACCCCAGCTAGTTGGATATCCAACCTCCTCTTGAAGACCCCCAGGGTAGGGGAGAGCACCACCTCCCTTGGGAGCCTATTCCAGACCTTGGCCACTCTAACTGTGAAGAAGTTCTTCCTAATGTCCAGTCTAAATCTGCTCTCTGCTAGCTTGTGGCCATTATTTCTTGTAACCCCCGGGGGCGCCTTGGTGAATAAAACCTCACCAATTC
>NW_005842178.1:1145949-1147608 GCF_000455745.1 Alligator sinensis
TAAAGTGCCATTAGCTTTTCTGATGGCTTCGTCACACTGCCGACTCATGTTCATCTTGGAGTCCACTAGGACTCCAAGATCCCTTTCCACTTCCGTGCCACTAATCAGGTCATTTCCTAGGCAGTAGGTATGCTGGACATTTTTCCTCCCTAGGTGCAGCACTTTGCATTTCTCCTTGTTGAATTGCATTCTGTTGTTTTCCGCCCATATGTCCAACCTGTCCAGGTCTGCTTGTAGCTGTTCCCTGCCCTCCGGTGTGTCCACTTCTCCCCACAGTTTTGTGTCATCCGCAAACTTGGACAGAGTACACTTCATTCCCTCGTCCAAGTCGCTGATGAAGACATTGAAGAGTATCGGTCCAAGGACCGAGCCCTGCGGGACCCCACTGCCCACACCCTTCCAGGTCGATACCGACCCATCCACTATGAGTTTTTCATTTTAGTATAACCCAAACACCAAAATTCAGTAAAGATGAAAAGTTCCTCACCTGACCAAGTAACAAAGGTACATGATTTAGTTTCAGAATGGCTCAGAACATCTAAATTGAAAGTGATTTTCTTCTCTGTTTGTATCTTTTGAATCCACTTAGAAAACATTGATAAGCAAATGTTTAGAGGAACACCTTCGGCAACTTGATTCTTGATGGAACAAAGAAGAGGCACATACAGTTACCCGTTAGCGTGCTGACGCTCATCTCATGCTTACAGTTCAGAAACAATACATCCACTTTTAGATTTTGGTCAGGATATTTACATTCCTGTACCGCTGTAAACAAGATTGAGATTGCAAACTTGATTAGTTGCAATGTAAGCACCTTGTGATGTGCTATATAAAGATGATACCTGTGTTATTCCAGTGAGTTCTGTACAAAATTCAGAGAGAACCGGGTGTTCCCAGGGCTGGACATAGGTGTGGAATTCAGATTCAATCTCGCCAGTTGACGTGTTTAATAAAATGGCTGGAAATTCAACTAGAAAAAAACAGTGAACAATACTCACACACATCGATAAATTGACTTAAATTAGAGTTTAAATATACGACTTAAAGCCAGTATCAAAAAAAGGTACAAAAGTCAAATACACCCATCATGGGCGACTGGTGCCACCTTAGTGGGGGGGGCACATGCCCCTCCCTCAGCAACCAGTCACCGAGTGGGGGGGAGGTGGGGGGTCCCCCCGCAGCCTATCTCACCAACCCCTGACACATCACCACTGATACCCCTAAAGAGAAGAGAATTTCTATGAGTGGAATTTTTCCCATTTCCTGCGTATTACGGACGACACCGTTTCTGGATCCCGTGTGTTGCAGCACCTCAGGGTGTGAACGAGAGCACACGAAGAGCGCTCGCGACCCAGCAGGCTGTAATATCCAAGTCATCCCCGAGTAAGTGATTGATTTTCCAGGGGTAGGCCAGGCCGGGTTCTCTGAGTAGATGCGAGATGCTGTATTAGACCAACAGAGGAGTCGTGGGGACCAGCGCTCTGGGAATGAATGCACCTGGCTCTGCAGCAAGATCCCAGGGGCTTTTTCCCCCAAGAGAAAAACCCCGCTCGGGTGGCCCCCGCGGCACTTGCCGGCCTAACGAGGCAAAACTCCCGCCGCTGCCACCTACTGATCTCGGGGCTGCGGCGGGGCAGCCCCCCCGCCCCCCCCCACGGG
>NW_005842178.1:1148158-1161353 GCF_000455745.1 Alligator sinensis
GAGGAAGAGGCCGGAGCCGGAGCGGGGCGGCCCGCGGGGGGCCAAGGTGCGCACAGGCCAGGGCAGAGCGTGGCCCTTGCCCCGGAGCAGCGCGGCCGCCCGGGCTGGGAGCGGGGCTGCGCCCCGTGGGCTCCGGGGAGGGGGCGCTCTGGCCGCCTTCAACTGCCTGAAGCGGGGGTGAAAGAGGATGGAGCCGGACTGCTCTCAGTGGGGGCAGATGACAGAACAAGGAGCAATGGGCTCAAGTTGCAGCATGGGAAGTTTAGGTTAGATATTAGGAATAATTTTCTCACTAGGAGAGTAGTAAATCACTGCAACAGGTTATCCAGAGAGGTGGCGGACTCTTCATCCTGGGAGGTTTTTAAGACCCGGCTGGACAAAGCCCTTGGCTGGGATGATCCAGTCGAGGATGGCCCTGCTTCGAGCAGGGGGTTGGAGTCGATGACCTCCTGACGTCCCTTTCAACCCTTCTATGATTCTGGGTAGCTATTAGATATAGATGTCTGTCGTTTTATAGAAGCAGAGGGCTGGCTGTTCCCCTTTAAAATGTTGCTGAGATTTTATTGCATTACTTTATGCTAAAAAGTAGAACTTTCTCATCTGCTTGCAGACCTGTCGTCTGCCGCTAGTCACCCCGAGTCGTTGTCACCCCGGAGTTCTTGGCACGGTCTAAAGCATTTGCTGTTTGCAACCTAAAACATCTTCACGAGCAGTTTGGACAGATTCAGCATGGGGGCCTTAGTACCCGACTTCCGCTGAATTTGTTAGTTTTGGGATGTGCGAATCCAAGGGCAAAAGCCTGTAGCAGAGAAGGGTTTGGCCCCAGATTTCCCTGCACTGAGCATTTGCAGCTTAGGGGTTTGTGACGTGCCCATCTCCAACCAAAGGAAATTAATTTATGATCCTAGACAAGTGCTATTATTTGATTAGATCTAAGTGACTTTATCAGCTGGAAGTGATGATAAACTTGACTTCAGCTAGGAAAACTTGCAGCCATGAATATCCACCTGAAGGTCCTCCATAAAAAAAATTTTCAACATCCGCTCTCTGCCGTCGTGTGACACAGGCCTATTTGTCACCTTCAGGGACATGGGGCTAGGCCCACCAAGTAACCTAGTGGCTCCCACAGGTGCGGAGGTTACAGAAAAGGTGATAACTGATTACCGGGGACAAATAATAAAAGAACAGGGACAAGAGTGCTGGTCAAAGATTCATAACCAGAGTGCCAAGCGGGGGACACTGAGCCGAGCACACCAGACAGTGCCCACTGGCCCCTGAACAAGTCCAAGGAGCCAGTGGACGCTGCCCAGTGATACTGTGCCTGGAGAAGGGAATGAACTGGGGCAAGGAAAGCAGCCCCTGGTCCCTGGGGACCTTCCCAGCCAGAGCCTCCCTGGTCAGCTACATGGCCAGCTTGGCCAGGGCCAGGAGGAGGTTGACCAGGAGGTCCCAGGACTTGATGGGGCTATGGACAGGGAGTACATAAGTCAAGAGGCTAGGAGAACAGTGCAGCCAGACCCTCAGCAAGAGATTCTGGAGGTCCATGTGACAGAATAGTGGGCAAGGTGGACCTAAGGACCAACCCAGTAAATGGCAGTTGTTATGTTCTTAAATATATCTTACCAGCAACCAGGGACTTCTGAAGTCAACATGACCATACCAGCAATTTCAGAGCAATGCTATATCGGAATACCTCAGTGAATTTACACCTGTTAGAAGGTGAAGCAAGGTCATATGACACAAGCTCAGAGCTCTAATGGCACAGTACATTTTTAGATATAACACTTAAAATTAGCATGATAGCCAACATGTGAAAAGATTAAGCATGTTAACTGTGGAAGCTGAGTCTTATTTGCATCTAATTAGAGGCTGAAAGACCTGCAAGTTGCCAAGTAATCTTTGAACCCGAAACTGCTGCTGGCTGTTTTGTAGATTTCTAATTAGAGCTCATCTAAACAATAGTGTTACTGCATGTTTGTCCACCCTGGCACGAAAGAAGAGAAGCAATGTAATTATGAGTCAACTGATGTAAGAATTGCTTTACTAAAAAAACAAACCACTTGAAGCTCATATTTTTTTATCTTGTTTCTTATTTTATATTTAAATGGTTTTAAAAGATGTGCCAACATTATTCTATGTTAGCAGATTTTACTCATTCAATATAATATGACAAAGGGCATGTTAACATAATGAAGGATTTGATATTTTATCTCGGGGCAGAGGGTCAGTGCCAGACACATGGGCACTTCTGTGCTAGCGCAGCCCAGGCTGGGACTAGAGTTGGGGCTACCCTGCCATATGACCCGGGGTGTGGTCCTGGGTTTTGTCAACAGTAGGTAGGACTGGATGACCCCCTTCACAGGCCAATTCAAACCCATACATGTGGGTGTCAGGTCACAGGGCAGGATTACCATCCCCAATACGTGTGTTGCTGGCTCTTTTGCTGTTTGCTGGCTAGTCCTGGCCTCTCCTCCTACTTCACAGCCTTGGAGACTCTTTAGCTTTTTTCAAAATCAAAGTTTTCAAGAGCAGCTAGGGTTTCAACTTTAAGGAAGAAAGGAAGGGTGAGTCAGCTGAAGATTAGGCTACAGGGTATGAATTATTTTCCAGGGCATGTTGTATGTGAGAAGATATGGTATTATTTATTTTAAATGTTCTTAATACCTATGTAGACTGTGAAGGGCCACTTTCATCCTAATCCCTTGCCTTTTTACAATGAACACTGTTGCTTGGTACACATGAATGGTTCTTCACATGGGCTCACCTTTCTTAGGAGAAGAAGGCACGCTTGTCAGCAGAATTGTTTGGTGAGGACTGTAAAATCAGCCATGACCAGGTGTATGAGTTCTTGAAGTACGCAGCTTTGGGAAAACATCACAATGCAGCTCAACCCAGGTATATAATGTATGTTTGCATTCTGGCAGCAGTTTCATAGTTTTCATAGATGTTAGGGCTGGAAGGGACCTTGGAAGATCATCAAGTCCAGCCCCCTGCCCAAGGGGCAGGAAGTCAGCTGGGGTCATAGGATCCCAGCAAGAAAAACATCCAGGTTTCTCTTGAAGGCGTTCAAAGTAGATGCTTGAACCACCTCCAATGGCAGGCCATTCCAGACCTTGGGGGCTCGGACAGTAAAGAAGTTCTTCCTTATGTCCAGCCTGAAGCAGCTTGTACTGTTGCTAGCCTACTGAAAGTCCCATAGGTTAATGTTTTGTTTTGGGGGGGGTTTATATACTTTGCAACAGTCACCATCCTGACCTTCATATATTACTGCATCTGTATGCATACTATATAACTTGAGCTGGCTGAAATACAGAATTTTCACTATGAAAAAATTCACTGTTTTGGAACTTTGTTTCACCTGGATTGGGGCAAAAACACCACTACATTTTTTTCACAGAACAACAGTTCCAAAAATGTACAGTGTCAGAAACATTAAAATGAAACAGTTCACACTGGAAAATGTTGGAACATTTTGTTCTATGCAATGTGCTGTCTCAAATATCAGAATGACATTTTTTCAGCCTTTTTGACCTGAATTTTAGTACCTCATTTAGAGTGTAAGAACATAGGCATCTTGGATGAGATGATGCCTGATGGCTATAGGGGAACTCAAAAACAAGACTAAATATTGAAAACAAAATACCTGATTTTATTTCAGGCTATTTAAAAATGGTTTTCAGCAAATACATTTTTGGCAATAAATTCTGCCAGAATTTTTTCCTCCCAGATTTAATGGTTGTAGCTTTATTTGGATGTTTTCTATTCATATTTGTATACTACATTGAAAAAAGGCAAGTTGTATCTTGGAAATGAATACTATTGTAGAGCTTGGCTACACAGTGTCTTTGTTGTCTGCTGCATATGGAGGTCCTTATGTGGAGCAAAGAAGATGCATGGGAGTGAAATTCTGTTCTTGTTGGAGATGGTGCGAGTTATGCCATTGATTTGTACAAGAACGGGACTAGGCCCATGTTTTTAAAACTGTTAACTGTTTTGCTTTAATTTTGATGCAGCTGGTGTCATATTCATCACCAAAGACGCCTGGCTCGGGTTGTGGTCATTGTTCTACATGAAGTGAGCCAGCTTCACTTCTACAGGTTCTATTTACAGTTCAGACATCTCAGAAAGTCATTCCCGCATGTAAGTCTCAATTTCATTTCTACTCATTGGAACTTGGTAGTCAATGATAAACATGTAGCATTGTTCAGTCACTGCAATGAAATTATTCTGCTTGCAGTAAATAAAGATTTCTGATTTTCAGGGAACTATGATAAAATAATTCCTCTCCTCCCAGCTTCTGCTAATGCAGGAGTAAAGGACTAATCTCTGCTGTTTATGACTTGCAGCTTTTAAAGCTTTAAAATGTGAAATTAAATATTTCAGAATTATGTTCTTCTCATCTTACAATATCCTCACTGTCCTGAAATCTCTCAGATTTAAGGCTCGTGCTCAGTTATTGCTAGCAGAAATCAGCCCTTGTGTTGATTTATACTACCTGAAAATCTGGCTCTGAATATTTGCCAACTGTGCTGAGTCTTATAGTAACAGTTCCTCTCATTTCTTGGAAAGAATACTGCCAATGTAAAGCACAGGAGTTTTTTTTTAAGTTGCCTGCCTACATTTCAGTTCTTCTATAAATCTGTTAATATTAAGAAATGTCTTTTGAATCACTAGAATCTTAGAAAATTCTTCCATAACTGCAGCAAATGCAAGTCTCTTATTTACAGCAGCTTCTAAACTTTCCAGGAGGAAACAGACATCAGTTTTATTTCTCCCAGTGAGTCTCTCCTCCTCTGGGAAGTCAAGTTTGTACAGTACTATGATGATTGAGTAGATACAGAAGCATCCTGTATTTTTCTGCTAAATCATTGTGATGGTTCTTTGAAAATTCATTTTTCTTTTTAAGAAATAGGAGCCACCCTCAGATACATAGACAGAGGGAGGAACTACATTGCCCAGTTGCCCCTGTTTATTTTCTTTCTTTTAAAAAAGGTGAACAACATTCACTGCCTCTTGTTCTTTACTACCCTTTTAGCAACAGTAACCAAAACTCTACTTAAGAGTATAGTGTGCAAGTTATGCACACTCTGTATAGTGACTGATGCATCATACGGTAGCTAGTTTAACAAGTTATTTGCAATCTACTTTCGTTCAGTGGAAAAAATTGCACAGAAATGACAAGGTCCGTGTTCTGTGTCCAACTTTCCCAGGCTCAGTATATGCAATCCTTCCCTGAATTTGATGGAATTACACTAAGGCTGCATCTGGTACTTGGATGAGATTCAAAGATAAAGTGACAGTATTTCATAATATTGTACTTTCTTTGTGCTTCAGTCATCTAACACATTCTTTTTTTATTGTTAAGAGATTCAGTTTACCGCCTGATTCAGCTAATTTTATAGCCAGCATGTGCAGAGAAGGAGTGAGTGCAAAACACCATAACAGTGCACAAGGTATCCAGACAATATTTGCTTGAATATTTCTAAATATGATAGGAACTCATGTAATTGGCATACATTGTCTTCTTAAGCTAAATTGTGTTTTATGCACCAATGCAAGATACAACTTAATCGCCAGTGGAACTGTGAAATAAACAGCTCCAGCTAATTCTTTCTTTTGCTTATTATAAAAATAAAAATGAAGGTTTAGCACCACAAAATTGTAAAGGGGCCAATAGAGAAAGCACTGCAAATTTAGATTGTTACAAGTATTCAAAGGTGCATTCTAAAATGTATCTAGTAAAAGATACAGAGTGGTGAAATGGATTCAGCCTCACTGGGAATTAAATTCCTTTTTCCCCATATTAGTTGTCTTCATGCTGATCAGTGAATTGAGACAAACTATAGGTATATCAGCAGCTTACTTTTTTGTTTTTATCTTCCCTGTGGTGCTAGTTTAGGGGTGGGCAAAATGCAGCCCAGGGGTCGATGTGGCCGCCAGGCCATTCTATCTGACCTGCAGGGCCCCTAAAAAATTTAGAAAATTAATATTTTCTAAATTTCTAATATAATTCAGGATGCCTGTTATGCGGCCCTTGATGGCTTGCAAAACTCAGTAAGCAACCCTCTGCCCGAAATAATTGCCCACCCCTGTGCTAGTTCTAGCAAACTCTAGGGCCTGGTTTTGCATGCTTTAGTTGAGGAAACTGCACGGAAGTCAATGGAAGTTCTTAGTGAATGGGCCTTTAATGTGGAAATTAGTAAGGCTAATTTTGCAATTTATTGATAGAGTTCTAAACCCTGAACAAAAGAGTAGTTTAGTCCTAGACTGGGGATATCATATGCGTTTTTCCTGCAGTTTTTTTGAGAGTAAGTGACTAGGAATCCTAATAATAGGAAAGATGATTTACTCTGAATTAGGTCCTAGGTTCAGTTCCCAATTTACTTTGTCACTGTGAGCTGGTCATTTAACCCATCTTGTATACCCTTTTATTATCTACAAAAATGGGGCTAGCACCTCCCAGAGAGATTACAAGGATTAAAACCATACTTTGAGAGAGACTCAAGTATGCCAATGGGTAGGTAAGAAACTGGACAGTTAAATTAAGCATTCCAATCGCTTCTTTTTTTAAAGCAGTGCAACACATTCCTAATCCTACTGAAGGGAAAAAGATAACTTCTTAGAACAAGGTAGCGGCAACAATAATTCTTCATATAACTAAAAAAACCCTAAAGCAATTACCTTGCTTTTTACATATTGCTTATGTGAAGGAGGTCCATCACTACTTCCCCTACTTTGCAGCTAGGTGAAGTGACTTGCTTAGGTCACCTACCAGAGACAATAGCAGAACCAGTAATAGAAGTAGGTTTAGTGCTCCCAGGAGCACTGCCTCCCACAGGTGTGAAATGCCATTAGTGTACATTAGTGACAGCAGCTTTCCTGTTGCTTGGGAATAATATATGATCTTTTTTGCCACTTTTTGAATACACAATTGTTTCATATTACAGCGTCACCTCATGTCTCCAATGGACATATCCTTAAGAGCGCCAACTTGGAACGAGACCCCATTGTTCAGAAATATGGAGAAGAAAAACATGGTCTTACCACCTACACTCTAACGGTGCAAGAGATGAAAGAAAATAATTATCCTTTAGAAGGTCAGGCTATTCTGACAGTAAATTTAAAGGCCTATGTTTTTCAGTGGGATTTGGGGTACTCAAGGAACACAGGCTTTATATCAACTCATCTCCAGCCTTTTCTTAACCTTTGTGCATCAAGTTACACATAAGACGTTACTTCATCTTGTTCTCAGACATCTTTATATTTCTTCTTAGGATCGCCTGGGTGTCTACATTTTGTCCACACTGAATGCAACAGCCCAAGGACAGACAGCAGCCCCCTCTTTGGGTTGGATTGTGAAATGGTATTAAAATATCTGTAGTTGTAAGGGGGATAGGAAGTCAGTTACAGGACCTCTGCCTGATCCAACAGGCCAACTACTCTGTTCTAGAATACACCTACCAGGAGAGATACAGTAGGAAAAGCATCTGCTACCACCTGGCAACAACAGTTCTTTCTGCAGTAGTGCGAGTGGAGCTGTGCTGTTGCAGCAGTGGGAGAGTTCTCAAGAAATGGCAGTGTAGACAAGGTGCGTGTGTGAACTCCCCCAGCTCAGAGCAGTGCTTGGCTCTGCAGGGATTCTCAGCACAGCAGAATGCAGAGGAAAGGACAGGTGGATCCATTGCAAGGCAGATGCTCCTAGTCCCTGTAGAGGAGACATGTAGCAGCTCCCAGATCTTCACCAAGCTTTGCTTCCTTAAGGAAAAATTCCTTTTCATTGCACCTCTCCACTCTCCATTTCAGCTATCCTGGATTTACCCCTGGGTGCAGTTCTAAATGCAAGAAGAAGCCTTGCTTGGGCCTCACTACCGACTTTCAGAATGTGCACTTGCTTCAGCCTTTTTTGGCAGAGCAGCTATAAAATGCAATTAGCTGGGGCTTTCAGGGGTATGAAGTACAAAATGACTTTGTGACATCAGCTCTCCCTCCTCAAGATTTACTCTATGATTGGGTGCACTACACTTGTAACAGGCATCAAACAATCAACATTTGCATTGTTTAAAAAAAATAAAATAAAAAAGTAACAAATGGACAGCTCTCTAGACAGGACACTGGATTAATGGTAAAAGTTACTGCAGGCAGGGTGGGCTTTAATCAGCGAGTGCATGTCAGACAATGGAATGGCAGCAAAATCATTTCTGATCTTGACCAGTGTCTCTGCCATTTTATAATTTGGCAGTGCCTCACTACGAAGGGGAACGAAGTCACCCGAGTCTCACTGGTGGATGCACAGGGCCAATGCCTCCTGGATGAGTTTATAAAACCTGAGACCCAGATTCTGAACTACTTCACCAGGTATCCTGCCTAGAAACGTCCTATATACCTTCTTACTTTAACACTTAAGAGCCATTCAGCCTGAGCCTGCTTCATGTGGTCTTTGTAAACCCTAGCTGCAGTTGTAGTTTCATGGTAAATATAACTTCTGTGCATTTCCATGTGAGTTGCCTGTTCTGTTTCAACTAGTGTTAGAACAAACAGTTTACAAAATGTGGATATTACCACATATTGGATACACACTTGTCTACTATACAATCCACTGGATCTTGGCAGAGGGTTAGAGCTGTTATGCAATGTTTAAAAAAAAAAAAAAAGCCTGAGTTACAGGTTAATGAAACATAGTGCAGGTTACTTTTTTTTTTTTACTCTTGGTTGTAGAATAGAATATAGTGTTAGTAACAACAAGGAAGCTGCAATCCAGATCTATCTGCTCTGGGGCTCTGTTTACTCATGTAAAAGGAGAGAGACTTTGTCCAAGCTTCCATTTCTAGTGTGGAGACACTTAAAAGTTTCACAGTGAAACCAGGCAAAAAACTCAAGCCACATTTCCTCCAAAACTTTCATATTTGACCTAGTTTCAGGCTGCAGCACAAAGGCCTTCCCTCTCATGCTCCCTATAAGGCCCCCCTACACATTGTAGGTATTGAGCAGTTAACTGGTTAATTGCACAATTATCTCAAGACCAGCTACACATGCAGAGTAGCTATCACGCAATAAAAAGCTCCAACCAGCTATAAATTAGACCTTGAAAACGTACTAAATTTATAACTGGTTACTATCAAGCTTTAATTTGCACATGTAGCAGGCTCTTCCCTACAGTTGGGAGGCCCATCAGCTGACAGGGATCCCAGCTACAAGGGTGTACCTTGCCCAGTGTAAAACCCCCAAGCCCTGGGGATTGCAGCTACCATGATCCCCAAGGCTTAGGGGTGCCTGAAACTCCCCAGCCCACATGGGGCTCTCAGTCCCAGCTATGCCTCATGCAGCAGGGGCTGAGAGCCTCACAACTGATGGGACTTCCACTATGCCTTACACACAGCCAGGACCAAGAGACCCTGTAACTAACAGTCAGTTGCAGGGCTTTCAGTCCCAGCTGCATGTGAGGCACAGCCAAGGCTGAGAGCCCTGTCAGTTGTGGAGTTTTGGCCCTGGCTGTGTGTAGTCCCCATAGCTGGGAGACCCCTCAAAGGCAATAAAATTCCCCCTGCACTGGCAATAAGGTATGACTGGATCTAATGTGCAATCTCATAATCACGCCTTGTGCCATACTCGTGTAGCATAGCACGAGGCACGATATGTGGATCACACATTAGATCCAATCGCACCTTTACCTGAACATGTAGAGGTCTGTCTCCTTGATCCAGTCTGACCGTTTACCTGTGTAGTTTTGACAGGGATGGAACTTAATCATTTATACAAAGGTTTGTATTAAGAAGGACAAGCCTCTGCAGAGGCCAACACAATCCTAGTGCTATTAATTTAACATAAATTTCACCATGTCCTCACAGAGGCATTTAAACAGGAAGCCACAGCTATAATCCTGTGCTATACTATTATAGTTATAGTTCATTCATCTCACTTGTCTTGCTTGAAATGCTTTTTAGTAAACAGAGTTGCTAATGTTTTGGTTTGCCTCTTACAACTTCTGCTTTGAAGGTACTCAGGAATCACAAGGAAGATTCTTCTTCCAGTGAAAACCAAACTTGCAGACGTCCAGGACAAACTAAAGAAATTGCTTCCCCATGATGCAATATTGGTGGGTCACTCTTTAAATGCTGATCTCCAAGCTTTACAAGTGAGTGTGCTCTTAAATGCATTTTCTCCACTCCCTTTACCTGCTGCATTCATATCTAAAACCAAAACAATTCCATGATGTATTGTAATTTTTTATTACTACCAGCCTTTCCCTAAGATGGGGTTAAGGCTCTCCAAGAGAGATGTGTTACCAATTGGGATGTTCAAGAAACACAGAAGTTGTAAAGCTAGAAAGCTGTATTTCAAAAGTGCAAGTCTGTCTAAAATAGATCGGCCTGTGACTGCTCCTCTCCCAGACTACTGGAAGGAGCACAAAGCCTGAAACTTGTTACTTCTGTCTTCAAATTATACAAATTGGTCCAGTAAGGATACTAACTCGTGCTTTGCCAGAAATAGATAAGACTCCAGCTGTATCCCTCTTTCTTTCCATTTGCTTGCTAGGAGCCATTCATATTTTTATTCCAACACAGCTATTAAGTCTTTCCTATGGTAAATTTAAGTGACCATAAAATGCTCTGGGGTGACTGGATCTGAGCACCTTCTGCTAGTTTGTTTAGGAGAAGGGATTGCAGACCAGTCCTATGACACTGCTGTTGTTCTTAAATCATATTAGTCATGTTTCCTCTTTTCCAGATGATCCATCCCAGTGTTATTGACACTTCATTGCTTTTTGCCAGAAGTGGAGGTCGAAGATTCAAGTTAAAATTCTTAGCAAAAGCTGTTTTAGGGTAAGTGTCTTACAGTGCTCCCCTTGTGCATGCCACTGGGGAGCATATGGCTTTATCAGTTAACTTTTACACCTGAATTACCAGTTTCTTAAAACTTGGAAAGAAATCAGATCATGCATATGTACAAAATACATGCACTGAATAATTAGCCATGCTAGCACTACCTTCATTTTTCAACCCTCTTCCTACACACACACACACCCACCAATTTAGATAAGAATGTAAGACGTATCAAAAGTCTACTTAGCCCAGTATTTTGTCTTAGACAGCATCAAACAGCAGACACTTTAGAGGAAAAACAGAAGCAAAAAAGCTTGTGTGAAGTGATCCATTACCTGTCAAGATTAGGACTCTTACATGGTGATATATATATTACACAGTATATATCTAAATCTAAATGGATATGACAAAGGCTCTTTATCTGCACTTGACAGATAGGAAGTTGAAGCCCAAAGCAAATAAGTGACTTGCCTAAAAGTAATATAGGGAATTTGTGACATGAGCAGATTTGCTGAGTCTTGCTCCACTGCATTAACATCAGGTCTGTTCTTTTTCTAATTGGGCATAATTGCAATGTGCTAAATCTTATCCCTAAAAAGCAAAGATACGGTATAACAACTCTGGAGTTTATAGTTCACATGAATTACTCAAAGGCTTGTCGCGAATTAGCAAGAGTGCGCCGATGCAAAAAAGTAAGGATAATCCATCATAAAATGTGCTTTGTTAATTTGACAAGATTAGATTTAGTGGCTACTGATATTCCAGCCCTCAGCTGACAGCATATTTTGTAGGAATAAGGTATTCCATAGTAGCACAATTACTTTCTACAATTAAATTCTCTGTGAGAAATAGGAGATTGCAAACTATGTGGTAGCATAACTAGTAAAGCATAGATGGTGAAGGCAAATAGCAAAGGTGCATCAAAGCATGATATGTGTGTATCACTGTATCTATTAAATCTTTAGTATCCAAAATGTAAGCGTTGCAATAAGGTTATACTATGGTGGCTTTATGGAACATTTCATGAGAATGGCAACTCACAGAATTGAAATATAACAAACTTGCTGTGAGGAGAAAAATAAGTCACCTAAAAAGAACAAGTTACAAGGCTTAAAAAAAAAAAAAAAGGTAATATACTGTATATTCTAGAGTGAGGAAAAAGTGATAACTTGTCTGTACTGACATTTCAGGAAGGAAATTCAGTGTGAAAACAAGCTTGGTCATGATCCAACAGAAGATGCTCAAGCTGCACTTGAACTGGCTCAGTACTTCATTAAACAGGGGCCTTGCAAGGTTTGAAATTATGTTGTTGTTTGAAATTATGTTGGTTTCAGTTTGGGGGGGTTTTTTGTCTTAAAGACCTTAAGATCAAAACACATTTTACAGGCTTCATAAAGAATTTAATGTGGACTACTCCTGGTTGCTTTTATGTTTAATTGATGTAGTTTTGATCTTAGGTCCTGGGCTGCAGTCTAGGAAGATAATGTTTTGGACTTTGCTGAAACTACTAACATGTGAAGAGTTAGAAATGTATTGCTTAGTTAGGTCAGCATTGAGGATCTAGGTGAGGGCCATTTCCCACTAGTGGAGTACATGGGCATTTGAATAAATTTCCATTTTACTAGAACTTGATCAGTCTCCAGGCATGGTCCAATTATATATAAAGATCTCGTATAGTGCATCTCTTCCCTTTGACTGTATTTTCCCCACTTGATTTCAGTTCTTTGTCTTGGATTTTAGCCGTCTTAAGGCACCTGCTCATCACTGCAGTGGATTGGCTATTTGTACAATGCTATCCCTCAAGTCTTTAGTTTCATACTCTAAGAGATGTCTTAGAGACAGATTGGGTTGATGCCTGTGGTGCTGTATGCTTCAAAGTAACCTTGAAGAATTAGTTATTACCAATGTGTGTATCTCAAGGTAGAAGAACTAAACTTGGAGACACTGCTAATTGCTCAAAAAGCAAGTGAGATCTCACAACAGAAGTCCACCTTATACCTACAGCTGAATGGAGTCCAACAGCAATCAAGCAAAGGTTCCAGCATACCCCAGCTATGGTAATAGTCCACACCCCATTCATCTACATCACTGGATTTAGTTCTTTCTGAAATGATATTGTAATATGCATTATATTTTCTGTCAATATTTCTCCTTCCCATTAGTAATTTTCAACGGGAAAAAAATATTTTATGAAAGAAATCACTAATCTAATAGTTTTAAATTTCAAATCTTAGATTTGATATAATGTTTTTTGTCATTTTCTTTATACAGTAAAATCCCTGTTATCCAGCATGAGTGGGGAATGCCAGGTGCTGGTTATGTAAAAATTCCAGTTATCTGAGGCAGATAATGGGGGGGGGGGGGGGAGGGGGCCG
>NW_005842178.1:1161425-1183672 GCF_000455745.1 Alligator sinensis
GGCAGCACAGGGTGGTAGGTGGCGGAGACAGTGGCTGCCACATGCAAGCTTTCCCCCTTCCCCCTGTATTCAGAACAAGAGATAATTGTTTTCAGACCACGACAAGTTAATTTTGTTCTTAAAAACCTTTCAAAACCTTTATATTTGAATTCAACAAATACTTTTCTTGAAGATTTCTAACTTGTACTAAATGTAAAGTTTAGTACTCGGTTACTTTGACTTGCATTTTTTTTTGTTAGTTTTTTAGATTTTTTGCACTTGGCTGGCCAAAAAACCCTCCTTTTGGGTGGACGGGACCTAGCCTCCCCTGGTTCGTGTCAGAATGGCCAGAGACCTTCAAACAAACAGGTGAATTAACTTAGAGAAGTTTGTTGCCAATGTGTGTCTAATTGTCAGAGTTCTTCACATTCTCAAGCATGTTTTTCTTACACTTAAGGAGTTGGGTATTAGTTAATATTGAGCAAAAGTCCCAATACCTCACCAGCTAAGTCAGTTTGTCATCTTTAGAAATGCTTTGGGGTACTGGTTTGTCCTGCAGTGTGTCCATTTTGCAAAGCAGGAAACAAGAATGACAGAGATAAAGTGACTTACCTCAGGGCAGTCAATGTGAAAGTCAAAACCGGGAATGAGAATCCCGGTGTAGTTGTGGAATCTCCATCCCTGGTGGTTTTTAAGACCTGGCTACACAAAGCCTTGGCTGGGATGATATAGGTGGGGATGGTCCTGCTTTCAGCAAAGGGGTTGGACTAGATGACCTCCTGAGGTCCCTTCCAACCCCAATTTTCTATGATTGTAACTAGAAGTTTCTGTCCCCTGTTGCAGCCTCTAGACAGTTATTGTATGTGAATTTTCCCCCCTTTGTAGATTCTTCAGAGAGCCGTAGAAGAAGTTCCCCTGTCCTCCTTCAGTGTCGTTCAGTTTAGTTTGCGTTCAAAGCATGTCGTACCTGCCCTCATAGCTGATATTTGTGAAAAGGTAACATGCTTATCTCACAAAGTTCTTTGATGTTGAGCTGAGAGAGAGAATCAGTTCCTTTCAACTTTGGTCAGTAAAATCCTTACACTAAATTTGTTTTCCTACAGATGAAAATCAAGCTGGGTGACTTGCTGACTCTTTATGCAGGCCCATTTGGTAAAGATTTCTGCCTGAAGTCTGTAAAGAAAGAATTTAAGAAGTATGGTCCAATTCGATCACTGACTGTCATCACTGAAACACACCAGGTGAATAGTGAGACTTGAGCAGGGATTCTCCAGTAATCTTGTTTTGTCGAGGGTGGGGATGAACAAATTAAACACTGGTTGTTCTCCTTGCTTGGCAGTATAATCAGCAGCCGCAAGGGTTTGGTGTGGAAAAGCCATTATAGGCAATGACAAGAATAAACAGAGCTAGTGTGGCTTAACTGTGCTGTTGGACCCATCTCTAATGAATGTGGCCTTTCAGAGGAGCTACAGCATTAAGGAGCCCAGGGTAGGAATCTTAGCCTCATACTCAGGAATGGGGAACTTCTGAGATTCCAGCTTGCTCTTCTCTACAAATAAGAGAGAATGTGAAGGCCTTTAATGTGCAACAGTAATGCTGCGAATTCATTAAATTAGAATATAAACTAGGTATATCTTGGCTGTTACATATACAGCATATAGCATACTCTGTTTAAGTGCATAGCTTCAGGACTGAAACTTTCCCTGAGTATCTGCTTAACCAAACATAATGTAAGTTATTAAGAAATAATAACTCTTACAGGGGTTTAGACCAGATGACCTCTGAAGTTCCTTCCAACCCTGTGATTCTCTATAGTCCATAATACATAGCGCTGTTGTATTAGCAACCCCAAAACTAACTAGATCCCACCAGAGTCAAGGCCTCTGGCATCAGCCTTTTGACAGCTATTTCCCCCTTCATGTCATCTGGCTCAGTTATGTGGTTAAATGGAGTACGATTAATATTGCAAACTAACTAATAAGTTCAAAAGATGCTGTGCAGTTAAGCTGTTTATGCATGCAACCAACACCCACTGCAGATAGCTGAGATGTGCTGTGCATGCATAGGGGAAAAACTAGGACTGGTGTTGGACTTTGCAGTTAATCATAATATGCACTTGTCCAGGATGCATGTAAGTGGAATGTGGTGTAACAGGTTAGCATGACATCCTCCTAATGTGCAATAAAAGTTTACTTGAAAGGGATATTGTAACTACAGTAGAGATTCAAGTGTGATGCTTCCTTTTTAAAGCCCCACATCTGTATCCAGTATGAAGTACTAGAGGCTGCCCAGCTTGCTCTAGAGAGTCTGAATGGAGCCAAGATTGCAGGATCCTGCATTAAGGTATTGAAAACACATGGTAAAAAAGGTTATTTTAAATATAGGCCTACAGTAAAACAGGAGCTTGGTGTGATTAGTCTTTTCTGAGTGGCCTCTGCCCATGTACCTGGTGCACACAACTCAAGTGTTGGATGGTGCCTGGGAGTACCTGCTGGAGCAGTCATGTTCCCCCTTCCTGTTTCCAAGAAGCACAGTGCTAAGAAGGGGCCTTGTGCTTATGCCATTTCAATGTCTTCAAAACTCATCTCAGCCTTGCTGAGATCAGTCTGGTGGTGATCTCTCAAATGTATGTACTCAGTCATTCTGTATCATAGGTTCTTACCACCTAATTAGAATTGAGGCATTCAAACATAGGTATCTGTCCCAATACTAACCTGTATTGGTGCCAGAACAGAGGAAGGTTTATATGGATGCAGATGTAATCTCTCTCATTCTACAAACTTATTGGTTAGATTATTTTTGCCTCCAGAAATGCATCTATTTCCGAATAGAATTAGAATTCCTGAGCATTGATTTTGAAGTCTGTTCACTCAGTCCATGATTCTGCTCAGACATGTTAAACCTATTCCTGTTCAATGTTCCCCAGGTTCAGAGACCCGTCTCTGCAGTTACATTAGATTGCAACACCTTGATAAAGGAGCTGGAAATGGATGTAGAAAATGAAAGGGTGATTTATATGGCAGGAGTAAAGAAAAGCCTAACAGAGACAGACTTGCAAGAAAAATTGAGTCAACTGAAAGACCTGAAAGCTCTCTTCTTGCCTAGAGACCATAAAAATGGGAAGCGCCAAAGTTACTGTTTCTTGAGTAAGTACATGTAGCATGTGACACCTGCATTCTGTAAATAACTTGTGCCTGGGATTCTAGCTGATGCCAGTGGTAGTGTGAAAAGTAGCTTCCCACTATACCAGGGTGGGCAAAATGCGGCCCACGGGCCACATGCAGCCTGCCAGGCCATTCTATCTGGCCTGCGGGGCCCCTAAAAAAATTAGAAAATTAATATTTATCTGCCCCTGGCTGCCTGTCATGCAGCCCTCAATGGCTTGCCAAAACTCAGTAAGCAGCCCTCTGCCCAAAAGAATTGCCCCCCCCAACCCATGTGGTTCCAAACCTGTCACACTGTTGCTACTGGAACATTTCTAGGCATTTACTAGTCCCCTCTTATCTTACTGTTTGGTTTTAAATTTACCACTAGCAACAGATGCTTTTGAAAATGTTCAAGCACTCTCAATTAGTATCTCCTTCAACCAGATGGGTGCCAAGATGCAAACAGGTTCCAACACTGAACTTCCTCTGACTGTTTTGCAAAGTATCGTGTCAAGACACTCAGCCAGTAAGTTGAATTCTTTGTAGTGCACCCACCTAGAGCTGGATGAAGGGCTGAACAGCTGATAGTAGGATTAAAGCCTCTGATTCTACAGGGACAGTATTCCTCACATGGACTCTTGAGATTCTAGTTCTGGTCTCCCATATTCTGCATCTTGCCTGTTAGCTGCCACTCTGTTCTGTAAGCAGCCATTTTGGGGTGCGTTTGGGGGCGGTGAAGGAGGAGAGATAAATCACTGACCTAGGGGGCTTGTTTCTTTTAAGAATTCCAAACTGCAGAAAGTGCTTCAAGTGCACTCGAGGCTATAAAGAGATGGGCAACTATGGGCAGCAAACTGAGAAGCAGAAGAGCTCTCACTCCTAGCCACCTCAACCAATGGATTAATCACATAGCTCACCAGGACACACAGTCGCTTCAGAAAAGAGAAAATGTTCTATACATGAAAAAGAAGCAAGTCTCTACGTGTGTAAGTTAAAAGCCTAACCTACTCTTTCCTTAGCTTTTTACTTGCCATACAATAGTGGACTGAATAGAGCTGCGGGAGCCAGGATTCATATTTTCACTGTAGCTCTGTCATTGGTTTTGTGCAGCTGTGGACCAGATTAACTGGAGATCCTGATGTGTAAAATCAGGTTACCTCAGCATGTGGCAGATAGGTTGTCAGAGATTAATATTTGTGAAGGCAGTTTGAAGATGGAAAGTGCTATAAAGCATGACAATATGAAAGATGTTTAACGTGCTGTTTAACATCAGAATAGTGTATTGCTACACACAAAGACATTTATTTTAAAAATGAAGATATCTGTGGAGAAAAAGGGGTGGGGAAGAGAACTGAAAAAGAGGATTATGTACTGTGAGGGTGACATAAAAGAGGAGAGATCCTGCAGTCAGGAACCTTTGAAACAACAAACCAGTCCAGTTAGCTTTAGTCTCACTTTTACTGGAGAAAGTGGCAGTCAATTGGTCAATAGTCCCATGATTCTCCCTTAACTGGTAGTCACGGTGCTTTAATGCCAATATGAAGAGACTACCTACAAAATAACAGATTCTTGAATCCACATTGCCAAAGATCACTAAGCTAATGGTAGCTTGCATGTTGTTTTTGCTGTATTTCCTAATGGACAATAAGCATACTTCTCCTTTTACAGTAGGAATCTGTTTCTGATACAACTTACTGTCTTGCGCCTTAATACTAGCTCCATTTTGTTCTGCCTGACCCAGGAGCAAGACCTAAGGGAAAAACTGAAGAAGTTAGACTGCAGAATCAAAAAGCTTTATAGAAGCCTACAGAATAATACACTTTGTGTCGTTCTGCTGCCAGGCACGAACAGGTAATAAGATTTACAAATATTGTACAAAGAGGTCAAAAAAATGTGCCGCCCAGCAAGTCAGTCTTGTGCATTTAGATTACTGGTAAAGTTAAAACTGGTCAAGAAGCATTACTGCTGATACAGGAGCCTGCATTTTACTTCAGTCACTGAACATTTGTCTAGTGATGAACAAGACTTGGGCTTGTTCATGAGGCTTCACCGCATAATTTCAGTCCCAGCTTGTCAGATGCTGTTAGTTGGGATGGATTCTCAGCATTTCCAAGAGACTAGAATAAATTCCGCTTACACCTAAAGTGTCCATTGCTATTATGAACCAGAAATAATCAAATCTCATTTTTAGCCAAGGGGAAGGTTGCCAGGCACCTACTTATTTAATGAAATCTTCCCTTTGTTCCCCAAATTCAATGGCCCCTGTTCCATTCAGGAACCCAGGGTTGTCAGATTTCTGTAGCTTTGTTTTCTCCAATTCACTGTTGCCAGCAGGAAAGGCACAACTCCCTTAGAGATCCAGAGAAGAAACCAAAGTTCAGCATTGGTATAAGAGAAAAGTACATGCACTGGAATTCAAGAGGGGGCAGGGCAGCGCTGAATGAATCCTGACCTGTCTAGCTAGGCTTCTGTGACCCACGGCAAAAGGATCAGCCAGGAGAGCTGTCCTGGAAGGCTGCTTCAGCCAAATGCACCAAACCAAATGCATGCTGTAGTTAACACAGATCAAGGTCCTTTCATTTCCTTTCAAGTTTCCAGGCTAGAGTTGCAGCATTCCCACTGCAGCTGCTTTGTTTAGATACAGGATGTCTGCTATTGACACACATTGCATCACAAAGGGGAACCTATTGCAGCAGAACCCGGAGGATCCTCTGGCCTTAATTGGCTCTGCTTGGATTCTAGAGCCCTTCCGTGACTCATCTTTGAGGATCTCTCCACTGACTTCAGGGGACTGTGGATCCAGTCTGAAGCAGGAGAGCCCATTCAGTTTTCTTCATTCTAGCCAAATTAAGCTTTGCCCTTGGCTTTCTGCCCAGGAGAGTGCCTTTCAGCCTCCATTTAAGCAAAGTAGCTTAACTTGTCATGCAAATTGACCAATATATTGGTTGCTCACTCAGCTGCACAAAAACAGTAGGGAGGCTGGCTGGCTCCTTGCTTGCAGCTCTCCTGCCTAACCTTGGTATAATACCAGGGTTTCAGTTCCTTTTATTTTTCAATTGCTTATAATCAACCCCTCTGGTGTCCTTAAAGAGACTGGCTTAGCTGCTCTTAGCAGTACCAACAAATTGCCATGTTTTGCATGCAATAACTTAGCCCTGCTAGAGAAAAGCTGACTGATAGATGCAGCCTACTGAGTGTATTTATTTGCTGAGCTCCACAGGAAATATGGCATTAGCCTAATCAGACAGAGGTAGTTAGCTGTGTTAGTCTTCAGTCAGGCAGAAGGTAGGGTAGGTTTACACCTTCTGTACAAACTAAATTGGAGATTCTATTACCCTAATCAGCCACTGGGGATGCCTGTCTGCAGGGATAAGCCTTCACAGGCTTGGGTTTGGTTTTTTTGTTTTTAATTGTTTCTGGTCCTCTCATAACTAACTTCTTTTGCAGATCCTAGTACAAGTGTTTTTTGTGCGTCTGAGCTATTATTTGGCTAGAGACCAACCTGAGGACAAAGACAGTACTGACTACTTGGTCGCTGTGAATTTAGTACTGTATTTTTCCCTCTGTTATGTGGGAAAGACTTCACCTCTGGCCTAGCTCCCTATCACAGCTCAACTGGAGAGGTGAAGAGATTTCTCTGCACAGCCCCCCTTATCCTCTGGGAGACCCAGTGCAAAGTCAAGGATGGATTTACTCTCCACACCCTCTTGGTTCTGCCCAAAGCTAGTCAGCTAACTCAGCACTTCCAGGCTCAACTTCTACAGGGTCCTATCCAGGCCTGCTACCACCTACAGAAGGTGAAGGAACCAACACATGGATTAGGGCCATTGGCAGAACAGACCAGGTGAAGGGAATGACAACTGCAGACCAAAAACAAAGGTTGAGCCACTGCATAGCTTTCAGGTTATCCATTGCCTCAGCTTTTATTTGAAAATAAGAGGCCTGACAGTTCTTGGGCTTCCCCACAGAAGGGACAAGGGTCCTGGGTATGTTTTAATATTACAGCAGGTCACAAGGTAGCTTTGAGTCAAGCTTGCTAGCCTGTTCTGAGAACTGACTAGTGTTCAGAAACAGAAGTAACCCCCTCTTCTTTGCCTTGCAGTGTACAGAGATCACTATCTGGCTTGGGCCTGATGGGAATAAAAGATGATGCCGGGAAGAGCACGTGCTAGACTGCCACATTTTAGCAGCCTTTTGTTAATGTTTTTAATAACTTTAAATATTAATGTCTTCATGATGATCTTGTGCCTCAAGAACAATAGGCTTCCCCCATACATTCTATCAAGTCTAAAAATAAAAGCTATTCAAAACTGTTACAGCAGCAAATGTTTTCCATTAACCCTTGGTGTTTTGGCATGCTTTCCACAGCAGCTAGCCAGACTGAATGCTTGGGATGGTGTTTGTGTGAGCAGATAATGCTGAGAGAGAAGCAGGTTGCTAGAGTCAGTCAGTTTGCCCAAAAGCTGAATGGCTCTGATGAAACAAAGATTTAATGCCGTTAAGTGACTTGTTAGGAAGAGGCAGTTGTCAGCTGAACAGTTAGTGCTGAACTCGTTTGCACTGGCAGGAGAGGCCGTTTGTCAGCTTGTACCTGTGAGGCACAAGAACTGTGCTGCTCTGGGACTTGGGCCTGTCCAGTGAACTATTACGTTCGCAGCAAAGCACTTTGTCCTTAGGAAGATGGAATTGGCGATTCACACAGCTTGGGCTATTTTCATTCTGTAACTTGGTCTGTAGAGGAAGGGAGTAAAAGCCATGATGGCACTAAATAGGCCTGATTCACTCTATCCCTTTGAGTGGGAAACATTATAGCTGCTGCAAATGGAGAAGGTGACAGCCTACAGTGGAGTTTTTGGGTAGGTTTCCCAGCTATGTCCCTCTTACAGTAGAGGATATTGCTCTACCTTTCTTCTGATAGTTTATTCATACTTAGCAGTTCACACTTGCACTTTAGCTACTTGCTGCTAAACATTAATTAAAAAAAAAAAAAAAAAAATCAGGCTTCAGCAAACAAAAAATGTTATTTAGCAGTGAAGGAAGTTTTCTATTAAGAGCAACATTCTTCCTTTAAGACGTACAAGTCAAAGCCATCTTTTCTCTAGAAGAGGGCAAAAAATCCTCATCTTGCCTTCTGATTAGCAGCATCCATGTCATTTAATGCAGCACCTCTGAAATGAAAAGTAAACCAGAAGAGTCTGTGTAGATAGTGGGACATCCCACCACACTGTCCTCTCTGTTCTTCCCCAGAGATGTGGGAATACAAGTTACTGATCAAGTATTTTACTTGGTTTTCCCTTGCAAGGAAATGAATGGAGCCACTGACTGCAAGGAGCTGAGAGAGATTTTTACTATCTACGCAGATCAATCTTCTTCTATACCTCCTGCAACTGATGGTGCACAGAAGTCTTCTATTTGATCCAATGAGTTAACAATAACCCTTACTATGCTTGAAGTAGGACAAAAACCCCACCTAGGACAACTAAGATAGCAGAAACAGCATGCATGCAGGCCAAATCCATTGAGCTGTGTTTGCTTTAGGCAGAAACTAAGCATTTTTAGTCATGAGGCTAGAAGGTTCTCACCAGGAACCAGGTGTAAAGCAGTGCTAGTGATAACAAGAGGCTGTTACACCTTGCTAAATTCCAGAGCCCAGAAACACCATTTAAAGTGTCAACCTTAAATTGCATGGTCCTAGCAAGAGGGATAAAACTTAGGAGTAGCAGCAGGAAAGAAACCAAGGAGAGATAATGGCAAAGATGGAAGACAAACCAGGCTGTTGCTACTTCTGCTGCCTTAAGTGGGAAGGAAGATTTCCCAGGGAGCAATATTGAATGTGACACTGGAGTACAGTTTAATATAGAGACTTTGTGCCTATAACTGCGATGTAAAAGCTCCCTCTAACTGTAGAACAAGGAGACTAGGAAGTTCTGAAACTGCTCCTTGGGCTGCATTATGAGCAGACGTGAAGTCCATCCTTCTCTTTTTAGAAAAGCAGCCCCAACCTGTAAAAGCTATAGAAAGGAATGAATTCATTCGCAGCATTACAGCAGCAAATAATAGGAACTAGCTCCCCACCTGAAAACCCATACTAAAAAAAACCTATTACAATGCAAGAACGCATCTGAGGGACTAGGGAAGCCCTAAGTCACAGAGGCCAATGGAAATTGGATCAAAGACTCATAAGTTCAGGGCCCGGGCAGCAAGGCCTGCAACCACTACATCCTTGCAAATCATTTGCTGCACCATAAGCAGCTTGCTTTTCTTATATGTGATTCAGTGCTAGTCACCTTAGTGCAAAAGTGGCAAGTTTACAAAACATCCAGGATCCTATTCAATAAGTTGTAGACGTAGTAAATAATGCTGGCAACAATCCTATCGATAGGAAAAAAAATAAAAGTTTTCCCTTTAATTGCAAATTCATGTAAAAAGGACTTTGACTTTAAATAAGACATTTGTACAAAAAGCTTTACACACAAACCACTGAACACCAAAGTGCGCATTACAAACACCCAAATGGAACTCATTCGCTCAGCAAAGCACAGAGCAATTCTGCAACTTCCCTTTCCAGTGGACTGAGTCTTACTGGAATGCAGGAAATCAAGGGACTGTGAAACAATGACAAACCTACAGTAGTGGAGATATACTGTGACTGAAGGTTTTTTAAGGGATCAGTAATTTAAAATCGAAAGAACTTACCTTAGAAACCTCACAGGTTAGATGAAAAACCCATTGGATTAAGACAAAAAAACACCACTGAAATATTTAGCTATACATCTGCCAAGTTCTAGAAGTCAGCAATGGATGAACTAGTGAAAAGAAAGTGAACTAAGATAACCAGGCTGCATTTAATGCTCTTATTTTAATAAAATAAAAATAAAAAAGGACACAGTCAACTTCAGGGCTACACAAATTTGCTAGGACTCAAAGATCCTCCACTTTCATTGGCTTTGTGCATTTGACAGCATTTGGCCTAGGAGACTTACATTTCTTCTGTTGGACTTCTGCACAGCAACAACAGCTAAAAGAATTCAGTAAGAAAGTAATGGTAAAGCCATACATATTGGCAAAGGGACTCAAAATTAGCAAGTGTAGGACCTGGAAGTTTTCCTGAACTGACTGTATCAAATTGGCCATGACCCTTAAAAGAAAATGCAATGAAGTAAAAAACACCCTAATTCAGTTTCCAAAGTGCTTCAGACAGCATTTTGCCTACAAGAGTGAGACTCCAGAGACAGGAGACAGACACCACACTCATCCTTTCCCGGTGGCAAAACCTTGCGAGACAGGACACTGGACAGCTTGGGAGACAAATCTGAAAGACAGCAGGCATATTGTGTAGCAATGAGGTGCAGTTGTCACGATTCTTGCCCCAACTTTGACAACAACCCCTACTACTTCTTGTGTAAAACACCTAAAGTTAGACACACTAAAGAACCAAGCTCAGTTAAGCCAGGAAGCGTGCATGTGACTTAGGTGAAAGCCACATGACTGTCCAAAGCTGTACAAATTTACATTTGCTTTAAAATTATTTCCCTGGAGGTAAATAAACCATATAAAAAGTATTCTTCTTGGGCAAATTAAGACTATATTGGGCTCAGATCCACCTAAATGTTAAGTATTTTGAGAACAAACTACACCATTATCCTTTTCTTCAGATTGTTTCACTCCCAACCTGCTTCCTCGACCTTGTTCTTGGAACCCCCTCGCATACACGGCGATGCATCAGTCTGGAGGCCTGTAGCAGCAATGTGGACTCACAATGAAGATGGAGGGTCCAAGCCTGCAAACTGCATTGCTTTCTTAGGATGGATGCGCAAACAGAATTATGGCCTCAATTTGCTCCCGCCCTTTCCAGTCCATCCCTTCACAATCTGTGGTTAAAACAGCCTTTCAGAAGAGAAAGCATAAGATGTAGCTCTATCAGTAGCCAGCCTTGCACTCTACTGGTATTAGATGTAGATTGTCACCTGTCATGCACAACCTGCCCTCTTTAGCACCCCCAGGACAGCAATACAAGAACCAGCAGCTGTAACTGCATGAATGGCAAAGTCAAGTAAACATATTTATTCAACAGCAGGTAACTTAGCTCATAAAACACAACTTAAGTAAAAATTCATGTTAGAGCATGACCACTGAAGAATGATATTTTTCCTCTATCTGTGTATAAAGTTTCCTGAAAATATTCAGAGGGCTTCTTGAAAGAGTGCAATTATGCATAGGTAGGAGTTAAAAAACATTGTACAGCCTCCCATGGAGTTTAAGCTTATAAAAACAAATACCCGGAAAGGCAGAGGATTACAACAGTAGTGAAGAACTGCTATAAATTCAATTGCTTAAGGCAAGCTGCTTGCAAGACAAGTCTTTCAAGCCCCCACGGCCTATTGCTTCAGGTCAGCAGGAGCTGCACATCCCTTGAGGGAAGGCATTCTTACTCCGGTTTGGAGAAAGTCTTGCACAACCACACCTGCATCAAATGTACATTGGTTTTGAGCAGGGAAGCAGATAGTTGTGGCCTGTGAAAACGACTGCCAAGTGCATTATTTGCCAAACCAAGGAGTTAGCTTCCTGAAGATGGCATCAGGCCAGTTTTTCACCTTTGCTCAAAATATAAATCTGTGTTGAACAAGGCATTGGTCTTGGGAAGACATGGAGGATGGACATAGATTTTTAAGCTAAATTAAACAGAACTACAAAAAATGCTGCACTTGCAGCCTAACATGGAACCAGAGAGTAATATTTTTCCTCTGAAGAAATGCTACCTCATGGTGTTGTAGATTATAATTTTCAAAGGAATAGACTGAAAAAGGTCTATAGTTCACTCTTAGGAAATGGCTTTTCACTATCCTCTGCATGAGGATAGCCGCAACAGGGAAGAGCCACAGGCAAAAGCCTTTTACCACACAGTAGCTCAAATCACTCTTACTTTCTGGAACAAAACATCTGGAGTGCCCTTAATTTGTCCAGCAGCTGGACTTTTGTTGTTGGTTTTTTAATTCCTGGAAATGGTCAGTCACATGCAAACTACTAGCAGTATACCAAATACTGCAGTGAACTTAAGAAACAGATAGTATCAAACTTATGTCAATATAATGATGCAGCAGTTATGCAGACAGAATCCTAAAAGAACAGTAACTGGTCAGTATATCTAATGAGTGCCCACATACTACAAGGTGAATTGAGTTACAGCCTTTTGTGTCAGAGTCTGGTGAATTATTTACATTGCAGAGCGACCGTCTGGATCCAGAGGCTCAGACATTAAATTAACAGCTAACTTCAACAGATATCCAGCATTTACACAAGTTATTTTTCAATAAATAAATCTTAGTGGAACAGTAAAATGAAGAATTCTGATGGATGTAGCACCAGAAGTGCATTTTTAGCATAAAGGGCTACTTTCACATGCCCATTTCATTGCAAGTGAGCCGCAGGGTTGAGTTCCCAAACTGAAAGCACTGTTGACACCATGCTTTAGGACACAAGGCTGCAAGACCTAGAAGTGGAAAAGGCAGTCAGTGCCTATGAAAAGGAAAGACTGTTTCAGTGGACAAACATGATGTCAAAGGTGAAGCAGTTTTAAATACCAAGACAGCATTTCCTTGTTGGACTTTGTTGCATATTTGTTCGTAAATGAAGGTTAGAGATTTTATATTATGGAAATGGGATATTCATATTGACAGTATTCTATCAATACCAAGGACAACACTCCTGGTTTGCAGACATTTTGGAAAATTCAGGTTTGACAAGTTACTGTTTCTAATGATCTACCAGAGGCTTAGCTTTCCATTTTCCTCTGGTTATTGTGTTACAATGGTGCCATATTAAATACCCCATTTAGAACATCACTAGCAACAAATAGATTCACAAAATTCAACAGTCTCCTTGAATACATTCCCATGGTCCTGACTGCAGTTATATGGCCTTGATCCTGCTGATCCTTACATGCATCTTGACTCATGCGAGTATTGCCACAAAGTCAAAGGAGCTGCAGGGTCAGGCCTCAACACATTTGGGATGCTGAATTCAAAAGGTGTTGTGAACCACACTACTGGGAAGCTGTCCAAACTCAAGTATTTATTGATCAGGATTGGGGCACTGAAGTCCACACAAGTCATATCAAGTGTGAAAGGGAAGGCAATAAAATGCCAGAGCTTGGATCTCAGACCAGTTTTCCAGTATATTACTAAAACTGTCAAAATGCATATCTACAGCTACTTACCCCAAGACGCAGCAGTTTCATTTCATGCATCAAGTTTTATCTGTTGTTTTTTTCCAAATGAGTAACACAAAAATAATTCTAATGGTTTTGAAAATTTGATCAGCATCATGCCCACATATAACCCCCTCTACACTTTCAAGATTAAAATAGATATAAAAATGAAAAAGTGTCAATATTTGGCCTATTCCACAGAAATTCACAGTTCAACCATTAAACAAGCAGATTTCCAAGGCTCCAATGTTAACAAATGGTTCCCAGAAACATGTACAGAACCCCAATCCCATGGGTGATACACTGACATAAAAAGCAAGTTAGTTTGGATGTGTAGACAATCCAGAGCAAGTACTGACACTGCCTCCTGCATGCCATTGTGCAAGTGCTGCGCAACCCCAAGAACACATCATTACACTTAGCTCTTGTCATTCCCGGCCCATATCAAGTTTAAAAAGTGGCAGCCCTGACTGTGTTGTGTGTCTCTTGTCAAGCTAAAAGAAGAATTTAAATCTCAACATTAAATGACAGCTCCTTTCTGGAAAAATCCACTCAGCTAGTGTGAGAAGCTTTTTACTCCCAAACTGATTCCTGCTAGGTGGCTCTCAGACAGAACAAAGCCTTCATTTTGTTAGGACAGCATAGGAGCCAAGCCACCCAGATTTGCACTCCATCCCACTGTAAAAAGGAAATTTCTCCCCTTCATGTGGAATATGGGGTTGTTCGCCAAGGTAGAGTGCTAGGGGCAGCTCCACAGAAGTACTGAATGGTCAGGCATTGGTGTACTATACATTTGGCTCCTTGTCCTAATCCACAGTCAGGCCAGACCACAAGATAAATGCATTTTTCTTAAAATGCACTTGAGTTTCATGGCAATTAACTTCTGGATGCACTGCAGTATTATGTGCATTGCTAGTAACAAGTATGTGTGCACACACAGGCAGTAGTACACACTAAGCAGCCTGTCTTCACGCTGAGTTCTCTTAGGAGGAAGTGAAGTGATCAAATAAACTAGACAAGACACAATCCCTAACAGAATGCATGTGTAGCCTTAAACTTACAAAAAAAGCCTCCACGTTTGCTCTCAAACCAGATACACGCAGAAATTTTGGCAGCAGAGCAGGGTTTGTTGGGGTATGATGCATCTTAACTGTGCCAGCAAAAGCCCGACCAGTTTTTTGCAAGAGAGTTTTTGCTCAATTTTGCTGACCCAACCAGACTAAGCTATAATGACCAAAAGCACTGCCTGGCTGGTATAACTGTCTTCATTAGGAGGATTAGCTGGTACAGCTACATACAAGTGCAGGTAAAGTTTCAGGGTGTATTTACCTATCAAAAAACAAATTCAGGCCTCAGCAATTCTTCTGAAAGTTGGTGACCTCAGTTGCACCTGAAACAGGACCTACACTTGTTTCCCTGACAACTTCACATGTTCCTAACAGTCACTTAGAAAAGCACTGAACTGTCATAACGGTGGATGAAAAAGATTAAGTCTGAGCTTGTTTGTTTTTTTTAAAGACTCTTTTAGCTTCTCAGGTCTGTTTAGTGATTAGGATCTTAAACCAGAGATCCAATGCTGAGATCCATTCGCAGGCACCCCAGTATTATGCCAGGGCCCTGTGGGTGGGACACCTGCAGGGAGCCCTTGAAGCTCTGCATGTGCGTTGGACTGCATGTCAGCAGAGCCAGTGGCAAGACTTCACTTGGATTTATCTTTAAAAATCCTACAGCAGAAGCAGCTACATAATATGGACTAAATTGATCACTATTTGGTTGGGGTTTTGCTGTTTTGTGTGTTGTTTTTTTTAATAGAAGCCATTTTATGACCTGGAAATGCTAGTCTGAAAGACAGACGTATAATGGAAGTGTATCAAATATACATGGTGCCAATGTTTAGCTTGACAGAAACCTTAGCTATTATCCCTTTTACCAAAAAGTGTTAAAAAACCCGATATACTAAAATTTAAAAAAGGTAGCGTCAATAACCAAAAAAAACTGCCCCAAAAAACCATTTCAACCAGTGTTAATAAAACTCCCTTTTCAGATCACAACAGTTTCAGCAGGTAAATAATCCCAATACAGGTCATTAAAAATAATAAATTGAGTCCTATTTAACATAATTAAATCAATCTAAAAATGACTTGCCTACACTGCTGTCATTAAAAACACATTAAGAAATTCACTTTGTCATCAGGTGCCAATGGTTTTGCTCCAGTGAATATGGAGCGCTAGCGATGGTTTAGCAATTAAATATAGGTTTAAAAAATTGGTTTCTCATCATTAATGCAGAGGTGGTTCCTGTGCAGGCATACTGCACTTGCCAGGCAAGTAAGCTGATAATGCTTTTCAGTACAAGTCAAACAAGTTAAAGCAGTTACACCACAGTTTTCCTTGGAGGCAATATTATGCATTTGTTAATGTTTTCCAATGTTAAGAAGCAGAACCTTTGGCTCTTCTAGGCAAATAAAGGTATTTTCATGTAGCCAAGAAAATACAACTTCAAAAGAAATCAAAGTTCATAAAGAACAACTACTTCCAATAAAACTGAGGTAGTGCTGCTCTGTTGTGTGCGGCATATTAATGATTTTGGATATAAAGTGTTATTTTGCACTCAATTGGCTGACAAGTACAATATAGTTTAATAAACAAAAGGCAAAGCTTTAGTTAAATACTCACCAAAAAGGGGAATAACCTGGACTCACTTTACTGAGAGTTAGCTTAAAATGGGAGTTAGCTGTATTACAAAAAGCTGTTGCTTACATTGTTTTTCTAGCCCCATTATCTGGAATTAATGCATTTGTAGTTAACAGTTAACACTGCTATTCATCCTGGTATAAAACTTCAAAATTATTATTACAGCCTAAAATTTCAACAATGTAAACAGCACTACACACAGTACAGACCTGCCCTGATAGATGTAGTACGCAAAACTGAAAATCTGGCACTGTATAATTTAGCAATGTTAATTTAACCTAACAAAAAGATCTACATTGTGCAAGAAATGTCAGACAATTTACTAATCTGAAAGCTTAAAAACAAACAAAACAAAACAAAAACAAAAAAACAAAACAAAAAAAAAAAAGACAAAAAACACAAAACAAAAAACCCCCACAACTGTTTAACTTGTAGCCAGGGTCAAATATTTCAGGACAAGAGTAAAAGGAATAACCAAAATTAAGAAAGTGCCTAAAACATGATACAGCATTTTAGAGCCCTTTCGAATACAAGGCAGAGAAAGGTGTAAAGTAGAAAAATCTGGAGCCTCAGTAATTTCCAGAAAGGTCCAGAGTTTACACTAAACAAAAGGGCAACAGGCTGGTTGTGTCACTGCTGCGCAAATGCTGTTAAGTCTGTTCTTCTGGACACAGACCCTCCGTGTCTGAAGATGTAATACATTTGGTTTCCTCTTCCTTTTTCCTTCGTTCCATTTCCCACTCCACAAAGGTGTCAAAGAGGCTAGGCCAGGCCTCATCTTCACTGTAGTTGCTAAGATCTGGTCCAATCACCTGAGTAAAATTTAGAAACATGTTCCACGTGTCCCGGGAGATTCCCTTGATTCCTGAGGGGTTCTCAATTAGGAAGTTTAGCCACTGGTCCAATATAGGGGGTTTATTCTGCGTGAAAACTAACTTCCAAAGGGCAATGGCTATTTCCCGATGTAACGACCTCTGTCCTTCTTCAGAGTCCAGGCCAAACTGAAAGGTGAAACGATAGAGATCCTTGAATTTATCTTCTTGTTTGGCTTCATTTAAGAGGCTGGGGAACCTAGCACAAATGCCATCGATGCTGTCCGCATTTATTGCTTTGCAGCCCTCAAAGAACTCCTTCCTATTAGCAAAAACAAACGAACAAAAAAGCCCAAAAACCTTTAGTGAGAATATCTGTTAACAGCTACACAGAATAAACAAAGCACCCTCCCGCAAATGGCTTCTTGTGATAAAGTCAGCATAGCACAAACTAAGTACTGCAAAATTCAGCATCCTCTACTTCTCCTCTGAAGTATTTACAACTTGGTACCAAAAGCTGCTAAACAGCTTGTTCAGGGTGAAAGGCAAATTCAAAAAAGTTTCTAGTTGCTTCTGAATACAAATTCACAGCACACTTAAAAGTCTGTACCACTGAGATGCCATTAACATCTGAAAGGCAGTATACTTTGTGCCCTTCATTACTGACCGACTGGGCCTCTCTATTTTTAAGAGAATTTAGTACTGGAAAAATGCCAGACTGATGAGCTTGAAAGCTTCATTTCTTCCCCCCCCCAAAAAAAAGTACAGAACAGGCAGCATCAGTTTAAGCTACCCTAGGTGTCGAAACACTGCACTGCAGCATCTTCAAGGGGCAAGACAGTAGTTCAACTGCGTTGGTCCTTCAGCCTTTGGGTCCTCTGCCAAAACTGGCAGCCTCGTCTTGCAATCATGATGACCGATAAGGTCACCTTCCAAGACTGATCAGAAGATGATCAGTCACATCAACTTACATAGGCAACTGGACAACCACATACACTTAGTTTTCAAGCATGAGAATCGGAGGCCATTTTTAACCTGATCGTCTAAAGGCAAAGGGCTCCGGATACGCATCCCTTTGAGCTTCCCAGTGCCCATGATTAAGTTTCATGATAGCAAGCAGCCACAATCGGACATTAGGATTTTAGTTTGGGGGTGGGATTAGCAGTGCAATCTTCCCATTCCGTTTAAACCAGAAATCAAAGTTGTACTTGGAGCCACAGTTCATCCAAGCCGAGGCAGATGGCATGTAACCTTCTGCCACATGGGAGACCCCCCTCATCAGTGGATAGCTAGGAGTATTAAAATACTCCTGAATGGAGACATCCTAATGGTCAGTTGAAACCCTGTAGAAGCCTTGTTACACCTCCTCCCTTACTCTCTCCCCACAGCCATCATGCCAGTAAAAAAGGCATGCACATAGTCAAGGGTTTTAAATTAATAGGAGGATTGCATTTAAGGCTCGGGAATTCAAAACCGAGGAGAATCCTTAATCCTACAAGAGAGGGGCCATCTCCCTGCCCACTTATTTTGGGGGAAGCAAGCAGGCAGGGGACAAAGTGTTTCAATCACAAATTAAGTGCCAAGCATGACGTTAGGTGCTATACGCTGCCCCAGCAGAATCTGCTAAAAGCACATTATGAAGAGTGCTCATGAAGCAACTTTGTCACAAGATGCCTATTTCTGCAGTTTCTCAAATTCCCGTGCACAATCCATGCTAAGAGAATATAGAGCAGCATCAGTAAGGCACTGCCACCTCTGAAGAGGCAGATGCAACCATTTAAAATAGAGCACACAACACAAAATTCAGTGACAGCACCAGGACAAATCCCTACTTTTCATAAGAGGAATGGGGATTTTAAGCTCCCAGGCAGAGATAACAAAAAAACAAAAAAGACACAAAAAACCCCCACAAACCCCTACCCCCTCTTTGCACATGGCACAATGGACAAAGGGCTGAATTAACTATGGCTAGATTCAGGATCTGACATTCCAGGGAATTTAGGCACCTTCTCTTCCCACCCCTGTGCTATTTCACCCTGTTTAGTGAATTATTGAAAAACATGCTAAGAGGAAATCTGCCTTCCATTAGGAGGAGGAAGGCCTTCACACTTGGGAATGCCATTTCTTCTCTGGACAGAATAGTAAGGGTAAGTCTGACCTTGTTGGTATTGCTATAAAGGGAAGTCCAACCTCTAATTTCCAATGCAGCGATTCTCAACCTTTTTAGAGTCCAGCCACACCCGCCACAACTTTTTTTGAATGTGGCAGCACCCCTAGCTGAAAACCACTGAACTACTGCAATATGCTTCATGCGTTTCCTATAGAAAGTGCACTGAGGCATAGAAAGGGGGAGGTGAACCTGATTGACCAAAATATCTTAAAATCAGCCAGCCTTAAACCAATACTATTCTCTCTCCTGCTTTGCAGCTGTTCAAGATCCTTCTCTCCAACTAGGACTTACAGTTTTTAAATCAGCTGGAACAGAGCAGCATATGAGTTAAAAGCCGATATTCCGTGCAGTGTTCTTTTTTTTTTTTTTTTTTTTTAAACTGTTAGTGACTTTGATCAGATTTTAAAAAAACAAAAACAAAAAAAACAACACACCAAACCTTAGTAAATCTGGGATACTGTGTCTATAGCTCTGCTTGTTTAAACAGTGAGCTAACTGCATCTGCCTGGGGATTTAATACAGAATTTGTTTAATGTCCTGTAATGAATGAGATTTTGTATGAATCTCCTTCAGTTACACCGCATGGCTCCTCTGGACTGAAATCCACTGCCTCAACTAGATGGCTCTCAGCCTGGGTGCTGGCGCTGCCACCACGACCAGGTGAAAGTGCCCTGTATGCCTGCCACACAGTCAGGAAGGCTGCAGCAGGTGCTTCCTGTTGCCATTAGGGTTCTCCTATATGCCCAAAGCAGGCAGGAGGAAGGACTGCAGCACCAGCTGGCTCTGATCTGAGCCTGCAGGGCATCTCCCAGGAATAGGCACACGCAACAGGTGGAACTGTTCCCCGTACCTCTGCGATAAGCATGGGGGAGAAGGCAGACCAGGAATCACCGTAGCACCAGCCAGCTCTCCTGCCTGCTTTGGGGTCATCATCAGAGCACCCCAATGCAGGCAGGAGGGCACACACGTGCTGTAGTCATTTGGGACACCTACAGCACCCTAGCTGACAGCCACCCATCTAATATGACCCAGACTAGTACTGTTATGAAAAAGAATGGAAATCCTTTGAAATCATGCCTGCTGTGAGTAAAGTTACATAACTCATCAAATCAGATCTCTGTTCATCAGAATACAAGTTTCATCCTCTCTCATGAAGTGTAGATAAGACTCTTAAGGGAGGACCCATCTGTTCTTGCCTGTACATGGGAGAGGGAGGAGAAGCGGGGGGGTGAGGAATGAGCTTCATCTTTTTTTCTGTAATTAGGAATCTGTCCCATGCCCTTGGGGGAGGTTCTCTCTCCAACACTATCAAGTTTATTATAAAATCTGACTGTCACCATCCACCCCAGAGAAGGGTTATTCCAGCATGGCTGTATACACAGTTCTGAAGAGTATCACTGCTGCTACATGAAAATGCAAAAAGCAAAAAAGTGTTTTACCCAAATTACTGGCGTTTTTGCAAATTAAATTCCAAGAAACACTGGCAGCCTCAGTCTCGCTTAGAAAACAAGATCACTCTGTATTCTGCTCATCAGAAGATAATGACAAATATTGCAATGGTTAGTCAGTGGCAGGTTAAAGACATAACCCATCTCTTATTTGTATTGAAAATGTAGAAATTAGTTTCAGTGCCCGACATTGCTATTAGGATGCTACTGGAGATAGTAAAAACTGATGGTCAGATATATCCAACATACTTTTCAGAAGGTCTACTGCTATAGCACAGCATGCCTCCAAGCACAGAGGCACGTTCAAGACAATGCCACTTCTTTGCCACTGCCAAGAACACCTTTGTTCAAATTTTAACTGACAAAAGGCAAGGGCAAAGAAGGCCAAAGGGGCTTCGCTCTAGCACATACAAGATCAGATACATTTGAAAATGTGAAGTGCAATAGGAACTAACCTTGTAAATTTGCACATGGTAGCTGCCTGGAACTTCCAAGCCAAGACTAGCACTTTAAATTCAGTGGGGTCAACACAGAGGTCATTGCAAAAACGTTCCATGCCTTCTTCCAGGATGGCATCTTCACGTTCATCCTTATATCTCCTAAATAACTCCCCGATCCTTTGGAGTGAAGACTCTTCTGCACCAGAAACAGGCTCTTTCTTTACATCACCAGAGAAAGTCGGAGGTTGACTAGATTCTACAGCAGCATCCATTTTCTTTGTCCCGTTGACAAGTATATCCCCAGAGGATTTCCCACATACTGAGGGGTGTTCTTCCTTGTGGACTGCACTTTTTTTGCTGTGCGACTTGCTGCTGGACTCCCTCTCTCCATTCTTGCTGCCAAGGGTGGAAGAAGGGTTCTTGCACTTAGTGACACACTGGCCCATGTTGCTGCAAGCCCAGCTTTTAGAGCAGTCCCCTTCCAGTCACACACCCGCTCAGCTGCTGTTCACTAAACTTCAACATGCCATCAGTGGAAGTTGACTAACCTGAAAATAAGGTTTAAAAATCAACTCATTGTTTTCCACCCTCCACCGCAGCAAACAATGAATTAGTTGACAAGAGAGTGACAAGAGGCCAATTTCAGGATATTTAAACTTTGCTTACTGAAAAGAGAGTATAGAGAACGCTATAGCATGCGCTATAAAATTTCAAGCTGCTTTACCTAGAAATCTGTGCAGCTCGCTCACTGGCTACAGTACACTAACGGGTCCTAATAAAGGAAATTCCTAAAATTCTTACTGTAACATAGGTTACAAAGAGGTTGATTCATGTGCAGAATTCATCAAGGCAGACTACTCCAACCCAGAAATATTTTAAGGGAAATGCTTTTTTTTTTTTTTTTTTTTAAGTTCAGAGAGTTACTTTCTAAATAGAACATAAAGTGCTGTCAACCAAAGCAAGAAAACCCAAGGACATTCAACATTCAGTCTGAAGCATCATCATTTACTTGGCTGTTATCAGCTTCTGACAAATGCTCGAGTCTGGCTTTTTGTTCTCCAGTTTACATGATGCATATTTGCAGAGGGAGATGGTAAGGGGACATTCACTGGTCATGGAAGACTCTACACTGTTTCAAGTACCCAGCACTGTCCCTCAAGGGAAGGAGGCAGTTTGGGGGGGCAAGGGGAACAACACTTACTTACCACTTATTTTCATTAGAAACTCCAAAATGAACTACGCTATTTCCATCAAAATCATCTGATGCATCAGCATGCCCGCTGTCAATTAGGCAGCTGTCTCCACTGGATCTGTACTACCTTTCCATTCCAGCTCCCCTGATACCTCTCTT
>NW_005842178.1:1183703-1185327 GCF_000455745.1 Alligator sinensis
CAACTAGACAGATGAAAGAGGCAAGTAGCCAAGGCTAAATACAAAGAAGGAAAATTCATGAAGCTTGTGTTGTGTTCTTTTCTGATCCAATATTTTGAGAACAGTTGCTAGCTACCAGAGAAGTACCAAGGGCTGAAAAAGTTGTTCAGAAACAAAGGCTTAATCTTGACTTTAGTTGTTGGCAGATCCATGTTTGAGTGTGAAGAATAAGGCTAAGCTCCTAATCACAGCTACCCCAATAAAAGCCTGAATGTAGATGCAGTTATATTGCAAAAGTGTCCTTTGCCAAAACAGCTTATTCCATTTGGGGAAGTTGTTTGTGTTTTTCGCCTGTATGAACGCATCTCCACTGAGGTTTTATGGCAAACTCCTTAAGTACAGACAAGACTTAAACATTCCTTCCACAGATGAACTTCAAGAGGAATGACTAAAAGATACTCCATTAAGTAGCCACTTCAGTCATCCCAAAGCACCAGCAGTTTAAGCTATTTTTTTCTCAGCAATACACGTGCAATACATTCACCCTTTATCTTGCTCTTGACCATTTGCTGGTGGTGGCAGCTAAGGCAAGTTTCACTGTTCACACATGGCAATGCAGCTCATCCTTTATGCATCACTTCTCAAATGTCTTATTTTTTCCCATTGCTATCCTAGAAGCTACAAAAGCAAGAGACCTATTAAAGCCTCCAACAGCTTCAATGCAGGTTTAATTCTTTTTATTACAAGCTTTGGTTTTAAACACCAACCAAGGGGAGCACACATGGTATCCAGTACCCCAAATCCCTTACAAATTACTTAAGAAGCACTTATTTGACATACTCTATTTGGATGCAAATACAGCCCAGGGAGTTTCAACAGCACATCTGGTCTAATCCAGGAAGCACTGTTAAGTCACGTCAAGATTAATTTTCTTAAGGAAAAAAAAAAAAATTCTTTACATTGTAAAGGACAGCTCGAGCCAAAAAAAGCCCCAACATTATTTTGCGTATGGCCTAATATCTCACAGTTCTTTAGCAATTAAGGTCCAATCTGTCAGTGAAGCATCTTGCCCATGTATCTATCGCCTCTTCAGAAAGGACTTTCTTCTATTCCAGTCCCTCTGCAATTTATTATATGTGCAGAACCTATTTGCATCTTCCCCAAGAGGATGCACCACAGTATTTGCACGGCATTGAAGTCAAACAGCAAGTAATCTATTGCCATATTGTATGCAAAATTCTTACTCAACAGCGATTCCAAGATACCAAACTCTCTCTCTGTTTTAACTTGATCAACATTCGAATGTACAGTTTGCATATTAGTCTCAGGCAAGACAAAAACCCAGTCAGAAATAATATATATATAATTTTATTTCTGACTGGGTTTTTGTCTTGCCTGACTTTACTTGCACACTGCTTAAAAGCCAAACCTTGATTTTAGAAGGTGATAGAGCTCTCAAATCAGTGACTAATATGTAAACTGTATATGTATATATCCTGGGATAACACTCTCAGATAGATAGATAGATCTACATCTATCTATATTATCTATCTATCTATATTAAAATGAAAGCATTATCCCAGCATAGAAAAATTCTTAAAGGGACAAATCCCAATGGTTAGAGGTTGGATAAGAGGACTCTTTC
>NW_005842178.1:1185358-1193041 GCF_000455745.1 Alligator sinensis
AGGTTATTCCCTAACTGCCTACAAACACAGGATTTCCTGCAACTTCCTCTCCAGCATCTGGTAACAGTTGAGGATAATGGACTGCAGGGAAGACCGATCAGCTCTTGTATGGTAATTCCTGTTATCTAGGGTACAGAAGGTGGTTCACTGCTCAATTATAAACAGCATGAGTATGTTGTGTCCTTTGCAGTCACAATTTCTGTTCTCCATTGGTATCGGTACCACGACAAATGTCCGATATTGAAGTCTAAAAGTAGTGACGTAATCAACCTCATAACCCCAGTGACTTATCTATTTATTCTAAATGATGGCAACTGGAATTGCCTGGGTGAGGTTCAGCCAAAACAACAGATCAACAGATATTAGAGATGAAAGGGAGGTGGGGAGGGCAGGGAAGCACTCTTCCTGGTAGGTTCAGAAAGCCGTACCAAAATTGTTTGTTAATAATCTGTGTTGTGCCAGTCAGCCAAGCAAGCATCTTGCCCAGGCATCTCTTCACTTCAGAAAGGATTTTCCTGTATTCCAATGCCACTGCACCTTATTATACGACTTGCTTTCTGATAGGGGGAGTGCTGTTAATACAAGCACACCATCCATGCTAGCAGAGCCCAAACAGCCCGAGCCATCTGGCCCACAGTGGCACATTTTCCCTCCCTCTATGGGAAACCGTTCCAAAACGTAACCCTACCTTTTACAAGCAGACATGGGAAGAGATTTAAAGCACCATTGTTGCAATTCTCTCTTGTACAGGAAACCTGATGCAATGTTACAAGTATTTTGAGGCATACTACTCCCAAAAAAAAGCAACTAAAAAGCATTACGCTGCATCTACTGACAAATTCCCTCATTACCTTGTTTAGAACAAGTACAACTTTTGGACCCTTCCTCCCAACACCCTTTTTCTCCCTCCCTCCTCTGTCAAATTGTTCGCCAGTGTGGGAATGCCATCTTCACGCTACAGGATCTGCTCTCATACTCCACTCTCATACTATGCCTCCTGTTCAAAAAAAGTGGGCATGTGGGCAAGTGTGCATGCATACGCGTACGCAAATAAATAATTGGGGGAAGTTGGAGAAGCAGACCAATTTCTATGCTTAGAAACCAGAATTCAACAGGGGATCAGAAGAGCATTACTTCCCATTTAAAGCGGTGGGGGCAGGGGGAAAAGGGAGGTGTGTGGAAATGTCCCTGTGTAATTATGCCAGAGGCTAATGAGTGCAAAAAAAAAAAAAAGGGTTAGTTCTGGGTTCCACTGACTATTATTCCCAGGGATCATGGTTTTCTCTGTTAAAAAATCCCAAATATTCCTATTAAAACACCCAAAATCTACATTTTTCCACTATTAAAATTAAATACCACTATAATGTGGTATGTATGCATGTAACATTTTTATTGATATATTTACAATTTTAAAGCAATTTGGAAGCCTACCAGTGCCTCAATAATTGTAATAAAATAACTTCTAAATGCCTATATATTTTGGCATTTGATTTTGGCTTTTTGTTTGGTTGGTTGGTTTTGTTTCATCATGGAAGATCAGACCTCCTGCTACCCCCTTTGCTCACCAGGACAAGTCCAGTTGCAGCTGCCCCCCCCGCTGCTTTGTGGCACTGAGCAGCCCAAATATGCCAGTGTGGTGCCCCTCACTCCCAGCCCACAGTCCCATCCCCACCTCTGCCCTTCACTCCTGACCCACAGCCCCCACCATCCCTGCCAGTCCCCCTCATTCCCAACCTGCTGTTCCCTGCCCCCAGACCCAGTGTGTGGAGAAGGAAGCGGGCATGTGGAGAAGGAGGCGGGTGTGTGGAGAAGGGGGCTGCGGGCATAGGTGACGCATTGAGGGGGTGAGGGGGCACAGGAAATACATTGGGGGGCCCATGGGAAGGCATGTTCCCCCCACCCCCAGATTTCTGCACCCAGTGGGGTGCAGGACTACAGCCAGGCCGGACCTACTATGGGCAGAAGCCACCTCCGCAGCCCAACAGGTGGGACCCGGTACAGGAGGGAGTGCTGCACCGTACCACCCCGTTGCTGCCAGGTGGGCGGGGGCACCTCACCTTCATGCCGCAGCACCCCCTCCTGCACCAGGTCCTGCCTGCTGGGCCAGAGAGGCAGATCCTGCCCAGTGTGCATCCAGCCAGGCTGCAGTTCCATACCCCACTGTGGGTGCAGAAGTCTGGGGAGGCACTCTGCCAGCTTGCAAGGGCAAATCCACATTTTTCTCCTTTAAAAGGAGAAAAATCCACATTTTGCCATGTTCTTCTGCAGCAAACAGAAAACCCGGATCCCTGATTATGACCAAGCAAACCTAAATTAAAGCTTACCAAAGAAATTCTCTTGCAATTCCAATGCTGATATGACCATGTGAAGTTCTCATGGGCCTAGAAAAAGGATCCTCACATTTAAAAAGGCAGAGTGCCAGACGCGTATAAAGACAGAGTAACAGAAACTAGAATAACACCATATAATTTTAACACTACAAATTTGTTAGAGATGCAAAAAACAAGAGCGAGAACAAGAGTGAAAAACCAAAGTTACAGACTTATTATAGACCTCTACTACCAAAGAATAAAATCTGGGACTAAAACCTGAAGGCAAATCACAGCCACAGGATACAGTGCTCCTGAAGGAGTTTATTACTCAACAGATGTCTGAGTAGTCACTTACAGCTAAGCATGAATCATCGAGATGTCCATAAGCTTGTTTTCCACCACAACAAACTAAATGCAGAGATCCATAATGATGCTGCATGTTCTACTTGTAGTCAGGGAGGAAACAACTAAGAACACAGGAAATCTATTGCTAGTGACTAAAACTGGCAAAACAAAAACCACATATTAAGACTGAGATTTGTCAAAGCACACTAATTCTATGGGCAGAGGTACATACAATTAGGAAGATCTTGTTAATGAAGACATTTATAAAAGCAGTATGAAAACACTTACAATGAGGAGTCAGCTGGTCCATATGATATGCAACATTAGGTCCAGAAGGAATAAGCTAGTGGAGCAACTCAATCTTTTTTTTTTATTATTTATTTTTTAAGAAAGGCTGTCCATGGGAGTGACCAAAATGATGTTCTGTGGGGAAAAGGAAGGCAATCTCTAAAATGGACAGAAGTGTGCTGCTACTAAATAAGTTAAGCTGCAACTCTGACCAAAGAAGTAGGAAAAATTCTTTTTACATCTGGAGAATAATAAAGATCAAAAACAGTATGTGGTTAACACACCAGCTACTACCTCCGATTTTAATTCCTGGTCAATATTAAAAAAAAACCAAACAAACAAACCACACCACATAAAATGACAGGGAAGATGAAGGAAAGAAAAAAAAAACAAAACAAAAAAACAGATGTTCCTTCACTGCAAAAAGGATGAGAAGTTTAGGGAAACCCTTTACAAATGAGGTAGAGTCAAGGCAAGCACATCTCTGCTTCTCTCAACCCATGGAGTACAATGTAACTGAAGCGTGGCAGGCTCAACAGCAGGACATCCTCACATCTCCCAGCAAACTCATAGGATAATTCCAATGAAAATGAGCATAAGCTCCTACAGGATTTTATACAGCAGCCACCATCTAACCCGTGATGGACAAGGACTAGAGGAAGGAGCAGAAGCTATGCAGAGTAGCACAAATGGCCTAGCTCAGTTCAGATACTCAAGGATATGCCTGGATTTTCTTTAGCACACTTCACAGGGGGCAATTCTGTGCATGCTCACTTTTCTTCCTCCTATCTGGAGCTCCCACCTGGGAAACCCTCTAGTTCGCTTGCTCTATGGACAGGGGAATGGTAAGTTACAGTTGATTTCTTTTCTCCAATGATTGTGGAAGCATCATCAATAAGTTACTACTTACACAGTATTCTCAAATGCATAACGGGTCATTTCACTATTACTTAGTCTCCTTCCGACTTCCAGGACTTCACGTGGAAAGCTGTAAGATAAAGACCAGCATTCAGAAATCTTTACATTTTAAAAGACAGATGACAATAACTAAGATACACATCCCATAACCACCATCAGCAAATCCATGAGGAACTCCCATTTCATTATAAAAGTGTGGTGTTGCAAAGTCACATTTCTACAAACCTGATTTAGCATTTCAGTTAAGCAGCACTGACTCTTTCAGACACAATCAGCAAACTACTACATCAATGCTGTTATAGTGGTTAATGATGTTCCTATATGCGTATACCATATCATGTAGTTAATTTATGTTGATAAAGCAACAATATTTATCTCAATAGACATTTCAGCTCAACACCCGTCACAGTAGGTGTGCTTCCCTGACCTTTAGGAAAGGACTGTTAGTGCTCAGTTTTTCACGCTCAAGATAAAGTTAATGTGCATTCATAGCATATGTGAAAACCAGTAATCAATGTGATTAAGTGGTCTTGCAATCCATGGAAGAACCAAATAAATTACAGTCAGAATGCAGCTCTGCTCTAAAAATGATCCCCCCACCTTCAGAAGAGCAATTGGGGGTTAATGTTCATTATGACTCACAGGCTTTAGATGAAACCTGCTAAATATCCTCATCTCCCAGGTTACAAATTCAAACAAAAACTATCCAAGCTGGGCTTCTCCGGCTTCATGCAGTAAGGGTCCTGATGGCAGAAGTTAGTCAACAGTTCCGTTGGTACATAATCTAAATCTCCTTGCCAAAGATGCACTAGCTTCTCATAAGAATAATAAAAAGTCTCATATCAGGTAGTAAAGCAATGTATAAGTGGTTCTCAGTGCATCCAGGGGACAGGTGAGTTGATCAAGAGGCGCTATTTTGCATAGTCACTCTATTTTAGGACTACTTGTTCAGCACAGATTTGGAGACTTGCTCATATGCACAACCACACATGAAAAAGGGAAACAGACTGATTTCTGCTGCTCATGTCAAATATTCTTATAGCCTATGTCAGGGCTGTCCAATTGGCAGCCCACTGGCAACAGGGGGCTCACAAGGAGTTGAACTACAGCCCTTGGGTTCTCACCTGGCTACTGCTCTCCTACAGCTCTGGCTGCAACAGCTGCTGAAGTCTCTCCCCCTTCTTCCTCTGGCTTCCACTGCTGTACAGCAAGTGGTGCGGGAACCAGAGGGCAAGTCAGGAAACGGGAAGTCACACCAACCGGGGGGGGGGAGCGAGATGATGATGATGTCTGTGTAGGCATGCTTTGTCCAGGAGTGGAATCACACTCACGTGACCACATGCTGCAGCACAGGGAGGTGCGAGTAGACCCATGTGGGACAGCTCACCTATGCAGCTCCCCACAGTTTAGTCATTGGACAGACCTGGTCTGTTTCCCTGTCCCACTTTTGAGCCCTGTCCACGTCCTGCAAAGTGCATCCAACGAAGTATTTGTTCAGCTCAAGAAAGCTTCAAGCCAAGTGTGAGCAAAAGGAACTGGATTGCTGGGAGTTCAGGTGGGGTTCCCCCCCACTGCCCCATTCTCTCTAATGGAAGTAAATGAAATAAACATTTTCTCACTGCAATGCTGTCATAAGAGAAGCAGCAATATATAAAACCTGTGGTCTTTTAAAATATTTCACATGTGGGAAGAACAATGCTTTCACATGTGGGAAGCAATTTGGTGAAACCAAAACATGACTACATTTTGCATTATGGAGCTATACAGCTCAATGCTTATCTGAAAGACTAGCTGGGGTAAGCTAACAAATTTGCATCTTCAGTCGACTGCAGAACAAATTGCAAGCAAACATGTGCTTTAGTTCAGGAAATATTATGGGTGTTTGATTTTTAGTATACAATTTGGTAGTTTTTTTCCGTTCTAAGATGGCAAACCATCTTCCCCAAAGGAGTATTTCCAGGGGCAAGCGGAGGGACTTCCAGTGGCAAAGGTCAGAGGTTAGGGAGTGGGACTTACGGTCCCAAGATAATGACCAGAGGGCAAGGCACCTGTCAAAGAGCAAGTCTACCCATGCGGCCCTTGAAAGTTTGCCAAAACTCAGTAAGCGGCCCTCCACCCAAAATAATTGCCCATCCCTGTGCTAGATAGTGCTAGGTGCCAGAAAACGTTAACACGTTCGAATACAAGCTTTCCCTAGTTATTTTTGATTCAGTCATGTTACCCATTATTCTTTGTTCAGACTGCACAATACCCGGCAGCTTAAGTCCATCAAAAAGGAGCTACAAACAGCAAAGAATAATGCAGTTGGTTTTGGCAATACTTCCAAAACCTGGTATTTTAATAGCTGTTTTGACCAGTTGTTTGTTAAGCTTATAATTTTAGCACAGTGACAATACTAACTTTAGGATGGAGAATAAAGACTTGGTACAAACAAGCAAATCAGCGAAGCAAAACAAAGTCTTAGCTACTTAAATCTTCATTCAAAAAAAGGTCCTCCAAAAAACACCGAGAGTTACAGTACACACACTGCCATATGCCTTCTTCCTACCTTCCACAGCAGCTTATGGAAGAAGAGAACATCAACTTTCTGTAGCAAGGGTTTTAAATTAGGTCCCTAGGTCACAACTACAAAGTTAAGGTCATGTGAGACCATCAGTCTACAGCAGGGGTGGGCAAAATACGGCCCGCAGGCCAAATCCTTCCCGCCAGACCATTCTATTTGGCCTATGGGGCCCCTAAAAATTTTAGAAAATTAATTTTTATCTTCCCCTGGCTGCCTATCAAAGCTGGCAGGAAGACAGTAGCAGTAGGACCCAGGGGGAGCCTGTGGCAGAACTCAGCAACTGAGCAGCAAGGCTGGTCTGGCTCCACCCTGTCCCCAGCCCACCCCCAGCCTGCCACCAAAATTCTGGAGGTAGGAACCTTGATAAATCCAAACTGAATAAAGTTTGTTCAAGCCTCTCAAAATGAAATGTTAATGGTTTCTGTACTATACCTACACGTTTGTGCAGCCCTTCCCATGTGGTTGCTTAAGTGCAGGGAGAACCTAGAAAGATCACACAGGTCTCAGTTCACCTTTTCAACCAACTAATGGACAAGTTCAGTTTGCCTGCTGCTGGTAATGGGTCAAATCATATAAACAAGTTGATGGGAGAATTAAAAAACCACAGCTCACTCATCACACAAGTTGGAAATTTGGCATCAAAGTAAAAAAAAAAAAAATCCCGTAAGGCAATCAACAATTTAAGATAAGTACATTTACAGTAAATAGGAGGAGAAAGGGTGGGATCAGAAAGAAAACAGCTCCATCATAGAAATGCAGTCTTATATAGCCAGAGGTCAGCTTACAACAGATCCAGAAACTGCTGCTCTATGACTACAGCCCTATATTTCTGAGCCAGTTAGCAGTGCCAAGAATCAGAACTGTGCAGACACTTCGCTGTAGCATGAACTGCAAACATCTGAAGCTCCCCTGAAGCAAGTCTCACAATAGCTGGGAAGTGTTCTAAGAATTTCTTGTTAAATGATCATGTCTAGACACTGTGCGTTGTTAGGAAAGAGTCTAGGACTGTATCATCAAAGAAAACACTTTCCTTTAAAGGGCTCTGCACAAAAGACACCTGTTCTGTTATACTCTTCATCTAAGAGCATACCATGAAAGAAAGCCACAATATGGCAAACATTTGATGTTCAAATTGCAATAAATACAGTCTAAAAAAAAATAGTATAAGGCGGCGTTTCAGCCCTGCAGTCTATCATGCTGTGTTAATTATAGAACAAGGCTTTCTGAAGAAAAACAAACTGAAGAACAAAGTGAAAG
>NW_005842178.1:1193051-1202376 GCF_000455745.1 Alligator sinensis
TCTAAAGGGTTGGAATAAAGGGATTTTAATTGGTTTTGTTCATTAAAAGACACATTGCTCGAAGTGATATTTTCAGCAAGACATCCCTGCCACATGACATTTCTCCCTTTTCTACACCTCTCTCTCTTATACCCAGGGTGCTGTGTAAGAATGGTTAAGTACTCCCGCTATGCTTCAAAATACTGTCTTGCATGTACCTAGCTGCAAGCAGATACTAGTCATTTGGGCTGCAGAGCTGGTTGGGATGCTAATCACATCACCCCTGTGTGTAATGTTGGCTTCAGAAACCCACCTGCCTTCACCCCAGTAGTATTAATAGCCATTCAGGCCCAGGCAGACTTTTTTGGTCTCTTATACCCATAAATAGATACTGAAAATTAACATTTTTTTTTGGTTAACCTTATTTAAAAACAGATTACAAGACCTTTGAATACAGGTACAGTATTATGGACTATATCCTATATTTACTACAAAGCCAGTCATGAAAACCCACTGCATTTTAAGTTTGCTAATTTATTAACTGTTTAAATTACTGCAGCACCCACAGACTCCAAGTGGAGACTGAGCTAAGCACAGGACAATCACACAGGAAGAAACAGATCCAACTTTGACAGGTCTTTTTAGCTTGTAAGCAAAGCAGACAGAGGTGACGGGAACCCAAAGTCAGAGACAGATGAAGTGATCATTCGGAGTTCACAGCCGCAAGTTAGTGGGGCAGCTGGCCTCCCCATTCCTCCCTATCCACAAACACTACTTTAAAAAGGACATTTTAATCAAGCTAATTAAATTCTTCCATTGCACGTTAACTCCATCCCGCTTTAGTTTTTAAAAGCAGAGATTCCTACCGATAGTACAAGTCACCTTCATCTACTTTAAAACAGATATTCATAGTTCCCTGTTGAAGCCAATAGGAACTCAGGATAGTCAGCACCTCTGAAAAGCAATCCAGAAGCCCACTGATTTTTTAATGAAAAAAAATGGTAAGCTCTAATGACTAACCAAGCATGTTTCTTTCCGAGTTCATTACAGGCGTTAGCATAACCGCACTGTTACTGAGAGGCTTCAGTACAGATGCTACAAATAATCAAAAGGAGCAGACCAGGCCACCAGTAACACTAAAGAGTTAAAACAGGGTTTGCTTGTGCAATGTCTGGGCTCAGGGCAATCTGGCTGCAGGCCCCAGGACCAATGGAAGCTCTGGTCAAGATTCTCAGTACTGGCAAATTGCATCCTAGGGTTTAGATATTGGTCATCAGCATCGTTCATCTTGTTGCACATAACACAGTTGTTCAGGAGGACAGATTTAACTTAATATGTGGAAAACCCTCCCTAAGGCTGCTGTCAAATGTTTAGATGCAAGAAAGTTCTGTCAGCCTCAACAATAAGGGAAAGCTGTAATAAATTTATTTCATTCAGACTTCAGTGTAAAAAAATAAAAGGGCTTCTGGATCCTAACAACACATGATACTTCCCTTAAGGCTCAGAATTGAGATTCGACAAAAGACAAATTAAATCTAAATGTAGTTAATGCCAACTGTCTCATTTTTTTTTATATACTACTTTTACTCCTATGTGTAGGAAAGGAGAGCACTGGAAACCTTAGAGCCATGAGTGAGGAAGAAAAGTGAACTCCCTCCCAAAAAGTAGATTCCTTGCATCGATTCTGACAAGTGGCACTAGGAAGACTATACTGGGAGTGCTGGGAAGCCTCAAGCTGCACACAGTAACTTCACTAATCTTGTGAACAAATCTAGAGTCAGGTTATACATTCAGATGTCCCCAGAAAAGTTACAAATGCAAGCTTGCTGTGCACCTTTAATAACTCTGATAGAAAGAATTCTTTTGGTGGCATGGTGGTTTCTAAGCAGTTACACAGTCAAGTCCTAATGAAATTCCTACATAAGAAGTACTAGGAGAATTCTTACATTACACATGGGATCATTTTAAAACAAGTTAATAAGATTTAATTTCAAATCTTCCTTATAGCCTTAAAGAGTTTTAAGAGCATATCTGAATTTCTGCAGTTATAGCAGGCAAAAAGCAGAAAATAAGTAAAGAAGGAACTAACTGAAAGCCTGTGAAGACCTGATTTCTGAGGTCTATTATAGTAACATCATTAACACCTTAAACAACAAAAGGAAAGCAGCACTGTTTAGAGGTCACCTATATCAGAAGCAGCTACACAATACAGGCAGAAACCTGGAGTGCCAAACTGCAGTCACAACCAAAACCTTTTAGGTCTCTAAAGTGTGCTTGTACCTTAAGCCAACATATGCATTCTGTTTAAAAGCTTGAGGCAATTAAAAAAAAAAAAAAAAAGGTGCTTTGTGTATTATTTTACTTCACCATTGAATACATTAAAGGACCATTTACTTTTCAGAAGTCTGATACAAGTTGTTGTAGCTGTTACACCAGGGGCAGGCAATTATTATTTCAGCTGGAAGGCCGCTTAATGAGTTTTGGTGACCTGTTGAGGGCCACGTGGGTAGCCCCACCCCCTAGTCATCATATTGGGACTAGAAGTCCCACTCCCTAACCCCTGACCTTTGTCTCTGGAAGTCCCTCCCCTTGCCCCTCAGAAATACTCCTGGGGCGGGGGGTTTTGCCATCTTAGAACCAGAAAAAAAACCAAATCACACACTAGAATTCAAACACCTACTAAAATGTAATTTATTTAAAAAAATATTTGTTGTGATTTGTGTTTGTGTACTGCATATAGAAAAGACTGAATAATAACTCAAAAATAAAGTCTCACTCTTTTATATTGCGTGTGGAGTGCAGTTGGGGGTGTGGGGTGAGCGCAAGGGTCGAGAGGGTGAGGGCACCCCACCCCACACACACACACACGATGCGTAGCCCCCGCTAATGGCAGCAGTAGGTGGCGGCAGCTCAGGGCACTTGTGCCAGGCACAGGCACTGGCACCCAGCAAGGCACAGCTCCAGCCAGTGCTGTGTGCGGGAGGCAAGCAGCGCAGCCTGCCCAGCCACCTCTATCACAGCGGGCTCCATGCCGTGCGCCTGCAGCTCCCACACTCATACTGGGGGAAGCCCCACACTGTACTCCAAAGGAAGGAGGGGGCAAGGCTCCCTCCACCCCCTGCAGCATCCACAGACCTGTGCAGCAAGGGGTGGGGAAGGCAACCAGCACCAGCACGGGAGCTGCAGGCACGTGGCCCCCACTACAGAGGCGGCAGCAGGAGCCAGCCAGGAACCACTGGGGCTGGGCTGGCTCCTGCTGCATTCTGTGGCACAGCAAGGTGCTGGCCAGGCACCTCCAGCAATGCACAGTTCTTGGCTGCAACGCTGGGACTGCAAAATGCAGTAGGAGCCAGCCCGGCCCCCGCAGTTCCCAGCCGGCTCCTACTGCCACTGACCCTGACCCCTGGGGCCCTGCACTTCCGCCCGCTACCACTCCTTCCCTCCACCCCGCGCCTGTCACCACTGCCTTTCCCCTGCTGCTTCCCTTCCTTCCCCACCTGCTCACCGCTCCGGTAGTGCACAATTCCCAGCTGCAAGGTTGGGACTGCATGGCACAGCAGGAGCCAGCTGGAAACCACGTGGTGCCAGCTGGGCTCAGCTGACTCCAGTTGTGCCGGCGATCTTTCCCACCCCGCACTAGTCTTATCTGATTCTCTGCTCTCAGGCAGAGGGAGGTGGGGAACAGCCCTAGGGTCGCCAAGCCAGAAGCCTCTGGCTAACGGGCAGAGGGAGGCTGGAGGCGGGGCCCACAGGCATTGCTGCTGCATCTGGGTCCTGCCACCACTGGTACCTTGTCATCTTTGACAGGCAGGCAGGTGCAGATAAATATTTTTTTAAAATTTAGAAAATTAGAGGCCCTGCAGGCTGGACAGAATGGCCTGGCAGGCTGGATTCAGCCCGCAGGCAGGATTTTGCCCAGCCTGTGGTACACTTCGACTTGCAGAAAGTACAGCAACAAATTTCAGATCCATTTAGCTGTACATGAAGATTGTACACTTCATGCATTACATCTTCAGCATTTCTAGACCACCTAGCACAGTGGTGTCTCGGTGCTAAACAGGAGTATTTAGAGTTTCTCTGACATCAATAAGCCTGCAATGCAAACACTCCACATCCAAATACCTACAGGCACTGGGAGAGCTGGATTCCACCTTGGTTGCTCAAACCTATCCTTGGAATACACACACTCTTGATCTTCTTATAATAAACACCAGTGCTTGTCTGTCAAAGCGCTGTCAGTGCTTCAAAAAGTAGATGTAAAACCCACACAACTAAGAAAATCCAGTTAAAACTGTTGTTTGTCTTCTACTTGGGGTGGGGGAGGAGAATAAGATTTGTATCTTCAATAAACACAATCAGGACTGCACAGTAGCCTTTGCTATTCATCTCCTCATTGTTTCAGTTTACCTTTTCAATTACAGCAGAAACATTGCATGATGTTTCATCATAATGGCACTACTGATCATTAAACAATGTTTGCTCTGGAGCATAGATGACAAAAGTAGCAACATTCAAAGAGTAGGTCTGAAACATTGGTGGAGTAATTCCTAGCTTTTTTCTCAGTCTAGATCAGGGGTGGGCAAAATGGCAGATGCAGCTGGACCCAGTTACCCAGCCACATGGCTAGGGCCAGTCTCCATGCAGACCCCAGCTGCAGCTGCGCTGTGATCATGACAATCGCAGCCTTGTGCTGAGACAGGCCCCAGCCATACTGGCAGGGCAGGGGGCTGCTCCAGAGCCACTGGGATCTTGAGGCAAGGGCAGCTTGGTCCAGGGCCAGGGCAGAGCTGCATCTGCAGCTTGCATGCTCTGGGCAAGGACATGCAGGCTGCAGATCACAGCTCTGCCCCAGCTCCTTGCAGTAATGACAGCCTGGTCCCAAGCTGGGGCAGCGCCACAATCCACTGCCTGTGCACCCCCGCCCAGACCATGCAGGCTGCAGATCGTGGCCCTGCTCTGGCCCCCACCACAAGATCCCAGTGGCTCTGGAGCAGCCCCCTGCCCTGCCAGCACAGCTCGGGCCAGTCTCCGTGGAGACTGGCCTCAGTCATGCAGGCAGGGGCAGCTGGGAAATAGAGTCCACTGCCAGGCGGATCCATCCCATAGGCCGGACTTTGCCTACCCCTGATCTAGATATTAGGCAACCGTCAATCCTTCTGGATCATGGTGTATGCACGAGAGGGCACCAGGACCTTCAATGCATATGTCTAGGCAGGAGTATGGAGGAGGCCGCCCAGACCTTCCATCCCCCTTATAGCACATTGAGACAGTATCCAAAGGCCAAACCAAGTCCAGATGTTCAGTACCTGTAGTTATATGCATGTCCAAGATTCAAACCCAGGTCTCCTACATGGCAAACAAGGACTCTACCACTGAACCACAGCAGCGGGATCAATACAGACTAACCATCTGCATTTTGCATTTTTAATGACTTCAGCAAACTATGTAGTAGTACTTCAAACAATATTCTCCCAACGCCCAAAAAATATATTTAAGAGACTTGTTTTCCTAATATCTAGTCTATTTTTTTTTTCAGGCAAGTGGTCTTTCTCCCATTACCTTCATAAGCTAAATTGTTTTTCCATATTTATAAATGTTCCTGAAATGTTCAAGTTTACAGCCCCATGTCTACATTGTCTTCCCTCTTCTGTAGAATTTAAGCTGCTTCAGACTCTCAGTGTCTTAGCCACAAACCATTGAATCATTTTAGCACACCCTTTCAAAAAACTTACACTCTTCTTGAACTGCAGAGATCCAAATCTACACACTACTGACTGTCATCCTAGAGCTACCTAAAGCCACCCTGCCTATTTGTAAGGTGATCCCTTTATGCAGGCATAAATAAAAAAAGAAAAAGGAGAGACAAGACCAAGTACTTTTACAATGGCAAACTGCAAGATCCTCTGTGATTTGCCAAGCAGCACCATCTCTAGAGCTGTCAGACTTAGTGAGCAACAGAGAATAACCTAATGTTAAGCTGTTCCAAGATGCCAATTCATAGCAGCATGAAGTTAAGAGTACAAGTGAGCTACATGAATATAGCTGGAACTCTTAGATTTCCTGACCTGAATTTGTAGAGACATAACATTCCATAGTGATAAATATTTGACTCATGACATTTTTAGACAAGGCGAAGAGATTGTTGCCTGTCAAGACAACTTATGGTAACTCATTGACTAAAAGGCTACTGATTGTTTATATGATTCTTGAAAAGAACTAGTATATTTAGTTTATAAGCATGTGCTTCAGGGGTAAATTGCAAGTGGCTCTTTACCAGAAGGCAATATATGCCATTGCAAGTTACCATGCAATTACCACTGTTTCAAGTTGAGTTACTATGTCATTATTGCAGAATAAACTACAGTCAAATATACAATTACTTCATGTCCCAAGTGCAGATAAACCACAAAACATTAAACCCATTAACTCTGTGTGTGAAAAGTAACTGGACATCCAACAGCCAAAAGGCAAAGGCCTCCAAGTAAGGAATAAAAAAGGGAAGATCCATTAGACAAGGCAAATCCCTTTGTAGAAACCGAGCTAATAGAAAGATTGGTTTAGGGATTTCTGTCAGAGTTACTAAGGGGCTCCTTTGTAGCTGATTCTGGCTAGTATACCTCTTATTTGAAGTCAATTCCTACATCCACCAAGAACTCCAAATAGTATCGTTGGACTGATCCTCAGCTTAAATCTTGGGAACAGGTAAAATGTCCCCTATTCTCTTAAACCTTCAGCTTCTTTCTGCCTTTGGTCTTTTACCTAGCCAACAAAAGTGCATCTCTATAGGATGCAGTAGCAGTAAGCAAGCAACTAATTGAACACCTTTTCTATTTGTACCTCTGACAAGCAGCACCAGAATGAAAGTGACCTTCAGTTTCACTACTACCACAAGGCTCGCAAACTACGGTAATGAAACTAGCCAATACCTCCCACCAGCAGCAGAAAAACCACCCAATACCTCCTACCAGCAGCAGAAAAACCACCCAGACTACAGCAGTTTGGGATAGCTCTGAGGGGCAGCAGGCATCTTGATAGCGTTTGCAGATCTGAGAAAAAAACAACATACACCAAATTCACACCTGGCTCTCCTCACAGCCAGGAAGGGCTGAATCACTTTCATCTACAAAATAAAAGCCAAGAACATTCCCATCTCTCCCTTATTCCCCTCCCATCCCAAAACACAGAACACATTGTGCAGGACTGAGGTCTATCTTTCCCGTGGACACACAAGGGAGATCTCCTTTTTTCATCATCACTGATGCATACACCAGAGATCATTCTGTGTCCCTTTGTATTACAGGCCAGTGAGATAGTCTGACAGCCTCTCTCCCTGGAACACTCCCTCTTTAAGGAAGCTATTTTTCCCCTCCGTTTACAGAAGTAGCTGCTTTATACCACATGGTCAAGTTTACCCTCTAGTTCTTCTATTGATCTTGTTACTGTCCTTTACGTTTAAATGCTCAGTGCCACAGTCAGCAAGATGCAATTGATAACACCAAAAGTTACTCACACACACCCATCCACCTCCCAAGCTCTTTAAAGCAAGACAACAAGGAATAGGAGACAAATTAAGTAACTACTATGAAAGTCACCAGATGCAGTTCCTGAGATCTACAGGCAAATTACAGATGATATTGCAGGTTTATCAGGTCTCAAGATAAAATGGATTACCAGAACATCAAGCTGAGCTGTCAAAGAATATTAGGGCTGCAAGTACACTCTTAATGATGTAGTAATCTTTAAACAGATTTATGGACAGCAAGTTCTATAGCAGCTCTAACTGCCATGAAATTATTAGAATTTAGAAGACTTCAACCGAACTTCTTCACAAGTTTCTAACCAGAATTAAATGTACTTTGTCAACAAGGATCTAACAATCTGCTTTTCTACACCTTCCTCTCACCTATGAAAATACTTTGTTTCAAACCTCAAGTTGTCTTTTGTTTAGGGAGCTGTAAAAGCTCTTCACAGACGATTAAACACCCTGTGAAATAAGTAACTGTCCATTTAAGATGAGGCAAAGCAAGGTAGAGCCAAGAACAGAACCTGTCTCATGGTTCCCAGTCTTCATTTTAGTCAAAAGACCTTCCTTCCTCTCCCAATAAGCACCTCACAGTAGCACCTGGAAAACAACCAGAAAGGCTGCAGCAAAGACTTTATGACAACGTAGAATCAAAAACACACAAAACATTGTTTCTTTTCACAGCTAGCCCAAAATCCAATACCAAAAACCTAGTGGTCACTTATTAACTTAATTAGATACGGGAAGGTTCTCAATCAGATATGGGAAGCCTGCATTAGAGAAGATACCTTCAGATTGTGCTTAGTAATTTTTTCTCCCCAAACCTGGGGAATGAATAAGGAAGACAGAATGAAACTGTCTGAAAGATCGATCACAAGTCTTTCGGGACTCCTCAAAAAACACAACAGTGGCATAGCGTGAAGTTCTTCTGCAAGACAAGTGCGGAGTATCGGAACTTGATATTCAGAAACAAACTATCAAGATTATAAAATAAATAAATACATAAGCCTGCACTCCCACCGCAACTTAAAGAAGGAATGATTTAAACAAGTATTGGGGAAGAAGTGGCTCCCCATGGAAATCCAGGGCACAAGCATTGCATCCAGAGCATCAGCAGGCTCAGCTATACGACAAGACACGGCCTCCCACCCTACCCTGCCCCCTCACAGCCGCAGCAGGAAAGAAACGTGCTTCCCAAGAAACATTTACTCAAGGCCAGACACAGGCATCAGCAAACCGGGCAGCTGCCCAGGGCCCAGACAGAAGGGAGGCTTGAAAGTGGTGAAAATAATCATTATCATCATTATTATCTGTGGCGAAAGGGAGCCCGATACTAAAAATTTGCCCAGAGCCACCAGGAGTCTAGGCACGGTGCTGCGTTTACTACAAATGCCTAGTCCGGCCGCACTCTCAGCCAGGTGTGTAAGCCCACACGACGGGGTGGGGGTGCACCCCGAGGCTCCCATTAAAGCCCTTGCAGGCCGGGAAGGGAGCCCACAGCGCTGGCGGCCACAGAAGCAAGTTTGAGGACAAGCGACAACTTCACTCCCCAGCCCCGGGCGCAAGCGAGGGACACGAGGGGCACGGACACGCGCAGGGATCCTGGCAGCCAGGAGAGCGGGGCCCCCGCCGGGACCCCCGAGCGATCCTGATGAGGCCGGGCCGGCACAGGGCACCCCGGCGCGGACCGCATCACCCCCCGGGGCCCTGGCAGCAGCTCTGGGGTAGGCACCCTCCGGGGTCGGGGCGCACGGGGGAGGAGGGGGTGCAGCCGGGGGCGCCAGAGAGAAGGGGGCCGTGCGGAGTCGCAGGGCGGGCGGCCCC
>NW_005842178.1:1202429-1225545 GCF_000455745.1 Alligator sinensis
GGCAGCGCCCCCTTAAGCGGACGGGAAGAGACACGGTCCAATTCACTCACCCTCCGCGGCTCCCAGCGATACTCCAGCTTGCCTTCCCCCCTCCCTCCCTGCCTCTGCATCACTTCCGGGGATGAGGAGTCAGCTGGCGGCGCGCGGCGGGGGGACGTCGGGGAGCGTCCAGACGTCCCTGACGCCACACGTACAGCGAGGGCAGGAAAAGGGTAGACAACCCCCGCCGACTGTGGTAGGGAGAACCGGGCTTGGCTGGGCCGAACCACTGCTCAAGAAAGGGGGGAACGCGAAACAGGGTTATATCGCGCTTAATCCTGAAGGTAACGTGGGAGAAGGGAAGGAGAGACACCCAGTGGGTGCTGAGCAGCAGTGAGAAAGGGCAAAATGAGAGATAGGGGGACGCGCGGGAACACTCCCCCTCCCCATCCGCGCACGTTGGTACCGGCCCGCCCGGGAGAGCCTTTCGTTAGGCTGCCCGGGCATCTGGCGCGTGGGGCGGGACATGCGCAGAGTTGGCGCTCGACGTCGCCCGGCCCCCACGGTCCGGCTCGGTTGTGTCTGCTTGTAGCTTCCCCTCACGGCACGAAAAGCCATGGGGGGCGGCGGGCAGACAACCGTGGAGACACCGACCCGCCATGTTTAGACTGAACCAAAGTGAAATCCACGTGGCCTTTTCCTGTGACCCTGTCCGAAACAAAACACCGCCCCTGCCCTGCGACACGTAAGTGGGTTCGTGCTCTGCTACCGGGTCCCGGCCCTCTGCCAAGTACAGACAGTAACAAGCCCGAGGCGGAATCGATTCAGTCTGCACAACTTAGACTGCGTACGCAGAACCGATAAGCAACTGAACAGACGTTTACTGTTGACTCTGGGAACGCCTGCAGTGGCCGGGCGGGGGCGGGCGGGCACTACAGCGCCCCGCCCCGTTGCAGACCGCCCTGAGCCTGCCCACCCTGAGACGGGGAACTGGTTTGCAAGGTATGCTGGGGTCAGTGTTGCCAGACGTAGCGTAATTATCGTATTTGTACAATACTTTCGACCCTTGTAAGACAGGTAATACTAAAAGTGTTCAAAAGTGTATCACAATTGAGGCAGTTAATTGAGGCAGCATGTGCAAAACCCAGGTCACTCTCAGGGGGTCTTAACCAGCTTAAGAGTCTGGGTTACCAGAGTGTGGAACGTGCTCCCAAGGGAGGCGGTGCTCTCCCCTACCCCGGGGGGCTTTAAGAGGAGACTGGACAAGTACCTGGCTGGGGTCGTCTGACCCCGGGGCAGGGGTCGGACTCGATGATCTTCCCTTCCGACCCTACAAATCTATGAAATCTATTGAACTTTCAGGTTCGCTGTCCGTGCTTTCTTCCAACCACTTGCCTCAAAACAAAGAAACACTTCAACATTGATGATGACCCAGTTCTCACTGGTTTTGAATTGGGATTTGACAGGGACTAAAGTGAGGATGAGCAATATTTGCTATTTATCTTTAACTGGAGACTTATGGTGGGTAACTGTATAACAACCATATAACTAAATCTCAATGTGTGATAATACTAAGAGCTTTATTTTAAATGTTACATACAGTCTTAAATCAATAGGAAATCAAAGGGGTTTTGTGTTCGCCTTGTCCGTAAATTGCAGGCGTGTTCCCAATACAGTAAGTTGCAAAATAAAGTGTAGAAGATTTACAATACACAGACCTGAACCGCAAAAGAAAGAGAAAAGAATAATCATAGTAATACATTCAGTTTAACCAGTCATAGAAAGAGTTCAAACATCATAGTGGGTAGTGTCAAGTACAGTGGCACAAGTGTGGTGATCAGGGATCCTGGTTTTCTCTGATTAAAAATTGCAAATACTCTGATTAAAAACCCAAAATCCGTGATAAAAAATAAAGTCCCCCCCACAACCCCTCCCAGCGCTGCTGGTGCCCCGCACTCCCCACCACAGTCTCCACAGCCCTCCTGATACCCCTCACAGCAGCCCTCCAGACCCACAGACATGCATACACAGACACTGACACCCACCCCAGCGGTAAGTGTGTGTGGGGGGAAGGAGCGGGGCAGGGCAGGAGAAAGGGAAGGTGCTGGGGGATAGATCAAGAAGGTGGGAAGCGTGCCCCCCTGCCCACTCCCAGGAGCAGGGCCAGGGGGTGAGGGCAAGGGTGCCACTCTGTGGGCCACACACGTGCTGGCAGGCCTGACAGGAGGTTCACCCACTGAGGCCAACACCGCAACTCTGCCACTGCACCCTGCGCTACCATCCCACGGCCACCTGCATGGCTTTGTGGGCAAGGGGCACAGGACGTGGCAGCGGCAGTGCAGTGGCAACCACCGTGTGCAGGCCGGGGGGTGAAACGGGGGGCTTGCATGCAGTGGCATGCCCCGCAACTGGCTGCACGGCTCCGCAGCAGTGCGGAGTGGTGGCAGCTGCATGCAGAGTGTGGGGGGGCTTTGCAGTCAAGTGCTGCCACCACAGAGATATGCCCTTCGCCCCTGGATCCTAGAGGTAAATGGGGCTTGGGGGGCTGTGGGGCAGGGCTGGGGATGAGGGCAGGGGTGCCCCTCTGCGGGGGACTTTGCGGGCAAGCAACGCGGGGTGCAGTGTGGTGGTACCTGCCATGTGTGGGCCGCACATGCCGCCCGGCCACCTGCCCAGGAGATGGGGAGAGGGAGGCTGGCATTCAGCCGGAGCACAGCTCCGTGGCCGGCTCTGCAGCCACGGCAAGGGATGGGGGGGAGGGGGGAGGCTTCAGCTCGCACATGGCGCTGTCACTTATCTGGAGCCCTGTGACAGCAGTGATGGCCGCTGCCTACAAAACCTCCCTCTGTTGCTGCGGAGCTGTGCTTGGAGCTGTGTGGCTGACGGCAAAGGTGCAGTGCGGGGTGGTGGTGGGGATGGCTGCATGCCGCCTGGCCACCACTACGCTGCCACCAGGTGGCTGGCCCTCCGGGCATGGCTCCACAGCAGCAGTGGGAGGTTTTGTAGGCAGCAGCCGTCACAGGCCTCCAGGTAAGCAGCAGCGCCATGTGCAAGCCCAAGCCTCCCCCCATCCCGCCGCGCCCCCATCCCTCGCTGTGGTTGCAGAGCTGGCCGTGGAGCTATGCTCCGGCCACATGCCAGCCTCCCCCTCCCCTGAGCAGGCAGCCACGCGGCATGTGTGCAGCCCGCACATGGCGGGCACCACCACACTGTGCCCCGCATCGCTTGCCCACAAAGTCCCCTGCAGAGGAACACCCTTGCCCACACCTCCTGGCCTGCTCCCAGCCGCGGTGTGCCGCCTGGGGCCGGCAGCACCCCCCCATGACCACAATCCCCAACCATCTTCCCCAACCCTGCCCCAAGCCACACTTACCTCCATGCTCCAGGGGTGAAGGGCAAGTGTGAGCCTGAGCCTGGCTTTGGCTGCCTCAGAGACTCGGGCCCTGCCCTCCCCCTCTCCGACCAGGGCTGGGGGTTTCCCGTCTTTTTTGCAATCAGTTCTTGCAGGCTGGAGCTGCACCAGCCTGCCGGAGCACTTTGCAGAAGTGGAGAATCAGCGGATTTCTCTGCTAAAAAGAGAAATCTGCGTTTTCTCCATTTTCCCGTGGGAAATAGAAAACCTGGATCCCTGGTGATGATAATAACAGTACAAGCCAACATGATGTCACCTAAAAAGAAGACTTATTTGCATGCTTATTTGCACACCATTTTTCAGTGTATGATAGTTTTCAGAAAATACAATAATTTGAGCTTCCACTATGATAACTTCATTTTTAAGACCTGGCAACTCTGCCTGGGATGTTGGAGGACTGTGAGTTAACTTGAATCTGGTTGGAATCTGAGACAGAAGGTCAATACACCAGTTTAACCTAAATCAGTTAAGTCTGATACTACATCCATCTAGGTTTTTCTTAAACCCGTTTCAGCCATTCTGAAAGCAGCTTATGTGCATTGAACTTCTGTTGTGTTACAGCTTTGAACTGGTTTCTGATCATTTATACCGGTTTATGTGTAATTTCTGTCCCTAGCTAGGAGACCCCAATGCATAGCTCAGCCCCAGGAGTGCTATCCAGACTGGATCCAGCCTATACTGGCCAAATCAGAATAACAATTTTAAAAGGTTCATTTGTCCTTCACTAGAGAATGACCTACTCTCCATCTGTTTATTGGGGTTCAGCTGCAATAGACTGTTATAGTAGCTACTGATCTAGATTATGAAGCATCAGTTCTTGGGTTTTTTCCGTGTGTGTGAATAGTTCTGGAAAGCCATTGATAAAATCTAGTTGTTGATTTACTGCTGTTTGAATTGCATGCAGTTGTCTTTAATCAAGGTGTCAGCCAATGTTTAACTCAAGTGAAATGCTAAGTCGTGCAAGCCCTTCCTGTAATGGCAAAATTCCCACCAGTGTGAGCAGGAATTTGGCTTAGTGTTGACTAACATGTAGGATCATATCAGTCTTAGAGCTGGATCATTTCTAAGACAAAATTTAAAATAAGAGGACAGTGACAGTCACTTTGGATGCTGACAGATGTGGGAGGAAAAAGTGCTCTACCAGAAGCAGTAGCCACGTTACTTTGACCCCGACTCTGCAATATCTGTATAAGTTGGGCACTTCAGTGGGGTTTTTTGGCATTTTTAGCTAAAGCTGAGTCAATCAGCTATTAAATAAAAGCACTAAAAAAGCCCCACTAAAGCACCCCATCTCTACAGATGTTGGGTAAGCCAGGTGCAGCTGACACGCTGCCTTTTCTAGGCGTCTGCTGGGCTTGGTGCTAAAGCATGCTGAATCTAAAGTCGAGCGCTGGGGTTTTTTTCCCCACATCTGCAAACAACCTTTTTGTCAGGTTTCAGCACCAGTTGGTAACTTGGCCCACTCAGTGTGTCCAGATTTATAATTATAGAGGGACTTTTTTTTTTTTTCTTGGATCAAGCTCATTCTTAGCGTAAACCCATTTAAGCCAACGAAGTTACAGCACAAAGGAAGTTGGCCTATGCATTTGTTTGACTTTCTCCCAACTATAAACAAAATTTGGTGGCTCCGTTCAATTATTTATTTATTTGAATTTGGGGTCTGGCTAATTCCCCAAAGTATGTTCAATTCATGCTCTCCCTGACTCAAATGCAAAAACCCATCTCCTGAGTTTACACAGCTCAGCTGATGCAGATACATTCAGTGGAGCTGGTGCACAGTAGTGGTTATGCAGTAGTGGATGTGAGCACCTAAATCTGTTTGATTTTATCTGAGAGAGGAAGTGAAAGCTGGATTCTGAGAGACAGTAATACTGGTGGCATGTGATCTTCTAGGCACAAAACCCCTTGATCTCTCCTCTCATCACAATGTGACAGGAACTGTTTAAGTTGTTGTCGTCCCTTAAGGAAATTATGAGCCAAATTTATCATCCCTGATGTAAACCCACTGCATTTTTAGAGTGGACTTGCACCAGGAATGAATGTAGCCTAACAACTTCTAGTAACCACAAAATTGCTGTGAAATGGAGTGTATGATTATATATCACATCTACCAGTAGGAGAGAAATTGTGGGTCACCACTTATCTAAATGGTATAATTTAGCTCTAAAATAAGCCGGATACACAGTTTTTATATCTTGTAAATGAATGCTAGTTCAAGAGTGGTATTCAGATATAGAAAGGATGTAGTAGGGGAAACAATCGCATTCACCCTGGATAGAAATGCTGGTTTATGTTTTTTATACAAAAATAACATTTCTATTATGGAAATAAGTTATGATAATTTGATCTGGTACGCTGTCACTCAAATAATTTGTCACGACTTGTTAAGAGCTTCTTGCCAGAGGTAAACTAGCTGTCAAACAGAAGTTGGGCTGTTCTTGTACTAAAAACATGTATGTCCAAGAATTTCAAAGGTGCTGGTTCTAAATTATCCCATACAGAAGGTTCTCTTCTCTGAGCAGATCCCAAGTCAGCATTAAGTCACGTGTGTTTTTCAGGACCAGCAAGTGCCCTGGTTGACAGGGATATGAAAGAAGAGATCTGTTCTTTCAGTTTCCTCTTACTTGACTACTACTTTCTTGCTTAAATCCTGAGCATGTTGCTGACAGATTGGATGTTTAAAGCCAGTAGATGATCCTTGACTTGACAGCATGTAGGTAAATAGATTTATGGCTGTTATACTACAGGTACACTCTCTGGGAAGGAGGTAGATATAGGGGGTGGTTCAAGCCCTTCTACCTAAGAAATGTAATTCTACACAAGTAATTTAGCTGCCTATATTTGAAAGGTCTCATTCCCATCACTGCCTCTTGTCTCTTCTTGGAGCATGGCTTAAGCTCTGTACAACAAAGGTGACTTTGCAATACAGGTGGCAAGTTTTTTGGGATTTGTGTGTGTGTGTGTGTGTGTGTGTATTAATTACTAAAATACTGTGGAATCTTGCAGATGGCAAGATTATTTGTATTATTTCATATGGGGCTTTGGAGTCAATGGAATTAAACCCTCACAGGGATTTGTGTTAGCTCTTAAAAAAAAAAAAAAAGGTTCTTAGGTTGTAAGTGCTATAAGATGTTTTTGTGGTAAAGGCTACTGGGTGTTTTTGTTTCAATTGTCAACAAAAACGTTGACATTTTCATCATGCAGTAACTCATTAACTACTCAAGGTTTCTTTGCAGTTTTGGATACAATGGGCCATATCATTCCCCTGATCTGCACATTGATAACAGGAGTTTGCAAAACAGATCAAAGGCACGATATAGTCCAGTGTCTGTTTTACCAAAGTGTGGTCAAAACTGCTAATCACAGCATCCAACAGACACATACCTGGAAGCTGGAAATGTGCCACAGCTGGCCCACGTCCAAGCACAGATTCTAAGACTTGTCCAAGTTTAGCCTGCAATCCATCATTTATACTACTAGTTGGTTGTTTTTTTAGACCAACCTTGGTCCTTTTCACAGTTCTCTTGCTGTGAACATCGCCTGAGCTATTTTTCAGCCAAAACAACAGCAAGAATAAATCATGCTCTTCCTGATGACAAATTCCTGTGGTTAACCTTTCTGGGTCAGACGCTACAATTTAAAAAAAAAACAATAGTATAAATTAAACAATGGGTTTGACTGACTACCACAATGGGGATGTTAGTGGTACAGTGGTGTAACATCTTCCTACTTGCATTCAATGGGCATGCAAAATGATCATGACATGCATGCTAAGGAGACAAGTAGCAAGGTAAGTAGCTAACATGGTGTATGAAAAAATACTCCCCTTACATGTTTTTGGTATCATGCATACATTGAATTTTGCCCTGGTTTTTTCATACCTGTTCTGCAGTGGGGGAGCTTTCTGGTTACTTCCTCCATTGTAATTCTTGGCAGAAACTGGGTTTAATCTGCCTCTTAGCATCGTTAGAAAATACTGAGTAAAGATCAGGAGTGGGAGCTGGAGACTGCTGAGCCCTTATGACAAGTCTGGTCAGTGATTTTTTTTTTTTTTTATAAGACTATCATATTGTTACCCCTTTTGTCTGCTTCACTGCATATGTTAACACTACAGCCCACATCTGCTAGGAAGCTGAGTGCTTAGAAAGGAAATAAATAGAACTGTGCTAATTCCAACTTTTTGAGAAACTGAAGGGAGAAAAAATTCAACAGTTATTAAACAGGAAAAAAAGATTGGTGAGAGAAATGCTTGCAAGCCTCTAAAATGTTCAGGCTTGGGAAAGTGTTAAAACTGTAGCATATGGGGGAAAAAAAGTTAACAGGACTCGACTACTGCACAGACTAAAGGCTCCTATACTTACTATCTCTGTTCCTAAAGCCCCCTGATGTGGTAAACATCTAAATAGTTACTTTTCCAAGGTTATATTTGTAGCGATTACCTGAAAACCTGCCCTGAGCATGTCTGTCAGTTAGAGGCTCCCACTAGCTCTTGTGCAAGTGCCCCTTGTCACTCCCATCACAAGGAGAAATGAGGCTATGGGGCCACAGCACAGTTGTGAGGTCATGAGGGGGCCTTGGTGGGGATGTGGCTGTGGGTCTGCATGACCTCGGTTCAGTCTTGCTGGTTGGTCTATTCATGTTTTGTGATGCACACTATAGCATAAGGCTCTAAATCATCAAATTACAGAAACTGGGCTGGTAGGAACCTTGAAAGCTCATTTAGTCCAGCTGCCTATCCCAAAGGAGGATCCAGTGAGAGAGATTACATACCAGAATATCTAGGTAATCTATTCCAGGGCAAGATTGTGATTCTACAAGCAGGTGCACAGCTAAACCCTTTGCACAGAAGTAGTTTCATTGACTGAAATGTATGTATGTGGAGGTGTTTGCAGAACTGGAGTCTGTTACGCATTTACTTGTGGATATTTGTTTTCTTGAATCAGTACAAACATTCATTCAGCAAAATGTTAACAGAAACAACTTTTGGCTGTACACAAATCAGTTATTTTTCTCTCTAGGGCAAAGACATGAGGACCAGTTAACATTTTATACCTCTTCTTCAAAAATAATACTAATAGTTAAGAATTACTAATACTAATTAAGAACTACACAAAAGCAGCATTATGCTTATATTTCTGAGACTTTGACAGAATTTGCAAAAAACCCAAAATAGTCTTTAGTTCACAGGAATTGTTTGTATAAAAAGGCTCAAAGAACCAGGAAACAGAAGGCTTTTTTGTTAACTGCTCTAGTTCTTGTGGGCAATATTCTGACTTCAGATTAGTAGATGAAAATCAGATTTCAGTAAGAGGTTCACTTGTATCTTCGGAGGACACCATGTGGCAATACAGGAAAATTTGTTGAAAAGGGTCAGTTGTCAGTGGACCTGTCATTCATCTGGCAGGCTGGGGCACTTCAAAATGTGCATGGATCAAAAGGCAGCTTTGAGGTGGAATATCTCCAAAATACTGATTATTCCTGCAGTTTGCGAACAAACTCACCACTAGGACTTCATTTTTTATTTTAGATGTTGCAGAACAGCAGTGTGTCCTATTCAGTGAGAGCCGTGACTGCCTACTCCTTCAGAAGTGACTTCTAAATCCACTAGAGGCAGTGACTAGAACTTGGCACTTTCTAGCCCCATGCTTAGTTCACACTCTCTCTGTTAATCATTGAAGTATTAATTTTCAATCAGATGATGACTGTATACTGTGTAATATTTATCAGAAACGGTGTTATGAAAATCACTTTATAGATTTTCAATGTGCAGGGGCTTTTCAACTATACTTGGCAATTTTGAAGCATGTTTTATCTGTGGATCTCAAGGCACTTTACCAAGGTAGAGATGTGTTATACCAGGGGTTGTCAACCAGGGGTACGTGTACCCCCAGGGGTACTTGAGAAGGCCCTAGGGGGTATGCGCAGGCAGGGGGGGATGGAGCACTGCCACGCACCATCCTGCACTGCCGCGTAGGTGCCACCCACCTGGCTGGACACGGGGGGAGTCTGCACACAGCAGCTGCTGCTGCTCTGCATTCGGCCATGTGCAACCCCCTGCCCCACCACCCCTCCCACCCCCATCCAGCCACTGGGGGTACACTGATCCAAATACTTTGAAAACCTCTGTTACAGAGAAAAAGGAACTATGACTAGAGTTTAAATGACTTACCCAGGGTGACACTGCAGATTAATGCTGAAACAGAGCCCAGGTGTCCTGGATCCAAGACCACAATTCAGCAAAGCTTTAAGGCAACAGTTTTGTTTTAAGCACGTTTAACTCGCATTTGATAAATTGAGACATTAAGAAAGGAAAACACGGTCTCTCTATGTGGAAGGTGAACGTTCTCATGGCTTGGCAGGTAAATGTTATTTGCAGCTTTGTTAGTTCCTCTCCTATTACTCAGCAGATCTTTTAAGACAGTAACAATATTTTTAAACTGATTAAAGACTGTGTGCAAAGCATACATCTGCTTGGTGACCTTTTATCAATCAAAATATTTATGCATATGTTTGTTTTTTCTTGAGATGACACCAGTTACACGACGAGAAGTTCTTGGCCTTTACCGCAAGATATTCCGAATAGCCAAGAAATGGCAATCTGTATCAGGACAGATGGAGGATACTATTAAAGAGAAACAGTACATTATAAATGAAGCCAAAACATTATTTCAAAAAAACAAAAATGTAAGTAGGTCTCCTGGCTTTTAGAGTGGCTGTATGATGCTCTGCTCTCGGGATTTGTTCAGCCTTAACATGAAAAGATTTGAGTCCTCAAGCCTGTCTTTTGATTGGAAACCGATGCAAATATCTTCAACTCCTTTTTTTGACTTCTCCAAACAGAAAATATCAATTATCCCTAAGAAGAAATCTAGAATCCTCTTAGCTCTTTGTTGCTTTATGATGTTAGAAGGTCTAGAACATTTATAAGAAAATGCCAAATAAGAAGAGTAGGAAAAGTGCACTTCATGTGTGCTGGCTGTTATAGTTGTCGCCTGAAGTGGCCTTTGATCTTTTCAGAAAGCTTAGCAAAAAGCATAATTACCACTGCAATGGCAAGCAAAATTCACTAGTTCCTTTATCTGCTGATTTTTCTCTTACAACCGTAATTATTGGCACCTCTTTTAAAAGGAGAACACAGTTATTGCAAAAATGATATAAAAAAATTAGGATTTAAAACTTCTTGCAAAGAGAGTAAACAAACAGGCAGACTTGGTTATTATCATAGATCCTTATTTGTCTTCCCTGTATTTAGGTCTCATATTGATATGTTAATCAATTACAATTATATTAACTTTTTTATATTATTTAGTTTAGTTTCCTATTATTGAATGTATACATCCTTACTGGCTTAAGAGGGAGTTTTAGGAATGGAGTGATAGGAGGTTATGTCCCTTAGTTTTTCAAATCTTTCTCTCCAGCTACCATACATATTGAGAAATGATTCAACTTACTTTTGACAACAAGTTTTCGTTCCATTAATATATTAATATTTCACATGCCCATCATTGTTTTACAGTGGAAAAACCATATAGGATAAGAAACATCTCTCATATTCCCCTAGTAAACCTAAGCCCTGCTTTTCCTCCTGACTCTAATATCCATTGGGTGTGTCTACACCAGACATTTTACTGCGCATTAGCCTAATAACACTGTGTGGTTAAAAACTGTGCTAATAGACTACCGTGCAGTGTTATTAAGGTAATGCACAGTGAACGTCACAAAATAACCATGTGCCGGCACTGATGCACACTAACTCTAGTTACTGCGCATTTAGTTAGTACTTTCTTAAGCAAGTACTAAGCTAAATGCAGAGTATCTAAGGCACATTAATGAACATGCAGATGCACCCAGTGATATCAAGTTCAGAGTTGCTGTGAGAATTCTACCTTTTAGGACCTATGTGGAGATGAAGAAAATAGGACAATGCATGCTTGGGCTTATCCGAAAACAAAAAAAAATGTAAATCAGGTGGCTGTGCTGAGCTCATAACTGCTAATTTTTGCCTTTTCCCTTTGTACACTGTTCATTCCTATATTGTTTGATTAGTTAACGGATCCAGAGGTGATTCATCAGTGTATAGAAGAATGCAAAGCAAGAGTAGAAATAGGACTTCACTATAACATCCCCTATCCACGACCTGTGAGTATGAACCCATTCTCAAAGACTCTATAAGCGTGTACTAATCCCTTTACTGAGTAAGGTACTTAAGTGCTTGCCTAATTTAAAGCAGGCAATTTTGTTTCTGTGGCATTATTTTGGTGTTGTCAACTCCAACCCTCCAAAAATCATGGGGCTTCTCAACGTTGGCCCCAATTAACACCCTTCCCCCCCCAGATTATCTGCCAGATTACCTGCCTAGAGCAGGGCGGGCTGGACCCGATGATCTGCAAGGTCCCTTCTGGCCCCAAACAATCTATGAATCTATGAATCTCATTAAAAATAATGAGATTTTATAACCTGAGTCTTTGCATTCCAGTTTCTAGGGACCTCAGCCAGGTTTTCAAGCCTTCCTTCACGATCATAAGGGCTTGAAACTTGGTTTAAAAATATATCACAGCTGAGGTTCCTAACAAATCACGACCCCAGAAGTGGGGGCTTTAAAAAACACCATCTATTATGGAACTTGCAACAAAATCATGAGGGTTCCCAATATCACTGCTACATTATTGTTCTAAAGAAGTACATACTTAAGCACTTTGCTGAATAAGGATCAAGCTATGATGAAACTCTTTATGTTTCTCTGCTTCTTTTGAAGTAATCCAGTTTTCTGAATAAGTCATCAAAAGACTAAACATGCATGACCTAATTGTCTTCAAAGGGGTGGTGCTTATTTTAGGCAACTCTGAATCACTCATTAGATTCAATGAAGCACAGGAAAATTTGGTAGAGAGCAAATCCAGGTGAGAGATTAGAAATCATTCATATTTGTCCTCTCACCTGTGCAGTGAGTATATAAATATCATTGTCTTCTTAGCCTACACTGTGAATAAAAGTACTCTCAACTCAGCTCTTGTTCTTTTGGGTAGGCACATAATCTTTGTTCCTTTTCCTCCCTCCTCACTTAAAGAAATGAAAATGGCTTTTTTAAACATTATTGAACTTGCAGGGAGTTGTAGCATCCAATGCTATTTTCCTTTTGTCCATGCTTTCTTTCCATTGTGCTGTCATCCTTTCAGATTTCCTCTTTATCCCATTAATATGTTTACATTTTCATCTGTATCATGCTTTTCCTATCAAAGTGATCAGAATCTAGATCTCTTTTCCTCTTTGCTTCTCAGATGCTGTTGTGGGTTACTATAGTTCTTGGCATTTTTTTCTTACACATTTCAAACTGCATTCCTTCAGTTTACAGAATAAATACTGTTCATTTTTTGCAGCAAACATGCTGCTTTTAGCTACCCTTTTAACTGAGTATAGAGCAGGTCTTTTAAGTTTATACTCATCAGGGCTTCAAATAACTTTTAGAATCAACCGTAGAAGACCAGAGATGGGCCAGAAAATCTTTTAACATTTTCTAGATTTGTAGAATCTTGCTATTTTACTAAGTGTTTTTACTAATATTTGTACCTAACCCACTACCTTGAATTGGCTCCAGAGACCATAACATCACATCATTACCCCTACAATTTCTAATCACTACGGGACCAATAACAATCTTATATATACAAGGACTTTATCAATCAAAAAACTACAGCTTTCTATTTCAAGGGTCAGTAATAAAAATTGTGCAGTTTAATGTGTTATCAGGACAAATCCAAACTATGACAAACTGGCAATAAGAAAATTCCAGGCAGAACTGTACGGAAAATTGGTTATTTTGAGACTTGGTACTTGGGTACCAACAAAACATAGCCATTTGATATTTTTGTTGTGTTGCGATTCTGTACTTTTTGCACCTGCCCTGATAAACTGTAAACCTGGGCCTTCTAAAAGCATTTACTAGACTATTATATTCCATACGGTTTTAGCAAATGAAGCATCTTTACAAGTTATGACATCAAAATAAAACACAAGGCTGTAAAAGTCTAATTTAGAGGATTATAATGGATTCTGCTTGCATTTTATGCAGTAAATCAAAACACAGGGCTCCAAAGTTAAACACAGTTGTAATCACAACTGGAAATGGACTTTTCTCAATCAAAATAAATGACCTAATTGAGAGAGTATGTGTGCTCTCTCAACAGTCTATAAAACTGTTTTCAAGTTTGAATGAAATATTCTTGTATCACATCATCTCCTGTTTCCTGACTGGTTCCAGTTTACCAGTTTGCACAACTACTGTTAATTGTGTTTTGTTTTACGTAGATTCATCTTCCTCCTATGGGTCTTGCCCAGAAACATGGCCGGACATTTCAAAAGCAAGAGAAGCTGAGAAAGCTTTCCAAGCCAGTCTACCTGAAATCCTATGATGAAATTTCATAAGTTACCATCCTGCTGTGAGGTGTGCTATTGTGGACTTTGACCCCAAGGCATCTCTTGTGCACAACTGTGAATTAAACTATTATGTGCTTGAAATTTGCTTCCATTTCTCCTGAGGCCGGAAGCCTAGCTGATTCAGAACACATGATAAATAAGGATGTATTTAAACTGCCTTGCATTTATAAGATTCAACCACTGACTCATCAATAAAAGTAACAGCTTTTAAGGAGCGCGGTGCAATATGAAGATTACTTTGTGAAGTCAAAATAAAGCATGGAGATTTTTTAGTTGTATATGAATTTACAATGGGGTTCTCTCAAGGTCAACATGAGTTTTATAAATACGGTTGTTACTGAAGGTGCTTGTTGACCCCAGTGCAGCCTGAGTAGAAACTCACAGGGAATTGGGTAAAAAAAATGTTTCCCAAGGCTTCTCGTTGCATAGGAAGAGCACGACCATCTGTTAGCAGTTGCTCTTTCCTACCTCTGGCCAGGTTTGGTATCTTGGGTGGAGGGAGAAGGAGAGACTAAAGCCCTGCTTCCCTCTCCCCCGCTGTAGTCCCTCAGTTTATGCCTCACGCTGTCCTTATGGTCAAGAAGCACTAGACATTTTGTAAAGAGAAAAGTAACTCTTGCTTTCTTCTTATTTTTCAATTTGCAAGTTGGCCCCTTGCTTCTGTTTTGGCCTTTTTTTTTTCTTTTCATTCTAGACAGGGTAGATGTATAAAGGCTGAAGTTTACGGGAGCTTGTACATTCTAGTGCCTTTGCTTCCTGCCAGGAGGAATCCAGATGAGTGTGGGGCTGCTTTCCTAGCACTCCTCCTCCGCTCACAAGTCTGGATAGAGTTTCACTGACTGGCATCCACAGACTCCTTTGAGTCCTTCAGGGGGCAGGGGCCACTGGCTGGTGTGTTCTCCCACTCCCCCACCACTGGGGCCTCAATCTGCCCTCCCCACCCACACCCCTTCCCTCACAACAGACTTACCAGCCGAACCCTGCTACTCTTCATACTTCTGGGCTGCGCTTCTGGCCGCTTGCATGCTGCGCTGCAGCTGTGCGCATGCACGGAGCATTTATTGGCAACATTATCGGCCACATCAGCCAAAAAAAGCTGATTGCCAATACTGTCAATTTTCCTTATATCAGTTCTGATACAATATGGGACTGCTGTATCGATGTATCTCTACCTGCCACCACTTTCCTGTGTCCAGTTCCTTTCAGTCAGTCCTTGTACTCTGCCTTCCCCTTGTCCTCTCTGATCCTGAAGATCATCTGGAGTACCAATAGCCAGGATTCTCCCTAGGATCACAAAACTGGCTTGAATATTAGTATTGCTGAACTGCCCATGACGCTGAGTCAGGGAACAGGGACCCCACTCTACTAGCCACGGTATAAACACAGAACAAAATGACTTCCTTACAACATCACACTTAAGTATAAACCAGGAGACAGATATAGGCAGACAAGGGGCTACAAGGAAACAGATAATATTAGTCAGCATGATAGGGATTGGCTAGCCAGTTCCTGCCTAATCTCTACAGTTCTAGTCCATGGCGACAATAATTCCCGTGTAGTTAATTTTCCTGGAAAATGCCACACATGGGAAGTACTTTGTACTGAATGTGTAAAAAGTCATCTCTGGAAGCAACGCTAGGAGTTTTGCAAGTTTACTGCTGCTGGGAATCTATGGGTCAAAGGTCAGTGATGGTGGGTTAGGGGGAGAGAGAGTCCTCATGTAATTTCTGATTAAGTAGCATATAATCCTTCACTTTAAAAATTCCTAAATAAATTGTCCAACTACCACAGTTCAAATAGCCAAGTTAAAATGGGAACAGAAGAGGATTTTGAATACAGCTGTAGACTTAATTTTAGCTCTTAAGCCTCAAGCAAAATCTCTTTCATCTTTAGAATTCATACAGCTAATTTTAAGATGCTACTGGTAACACTGTGATTCATCAGGTGAACAAATATGCATGTAAATTAATAGTCTGACTCATTTACTGCATATGTTAGAGTCATATCTCCCAGTGGAGTACATATAGTAAAACACGCTGCAGAACATTTCAAAAGAACATCTCTAAAGACAAGTCAGTCGAACACAAACTAAGTATTAACCATAGTCTATGAATTCCATCTAATGAAAGCAGATTCATTAGATGCTGAAACGACCAGAGTTTAAAACAATTAAGTGGTACCAAATAACTTAGAGGAATATCAAACTCAATTGACTAAAAAAATCATCTAACAACCTGAAATAAGATCATTGGGTCATTTTAAGGATTTTATAATGTTAAGTAGCTATGAATGTTGGTATCTCCTTTCAAAAGAAAGGCTTAAGAATGTGAACTAATAGCTTAGTTACTGTAAGATCATCTTAGTATTTCAGTGCTGGAATATAAAACATTATGCCATCAGGCTGCTTAGCTAAGATCAGATATGGATCAGGTTTGGAGAGCATAAATCCCTCTGGCAGCCTGCTTGTAGATGTGCGTCAGACAGAGCCTGGCCCACATGGCATCCATTGGTTTGTGAGAGAGGGAGATAGAGAATTGACAAATATCAGCATTTCAGAAAAATCTCTTTGTTAAACTCCCACTGTGTATCATTCTTTGTTGGATAAGCAAGCTTCTCACAGCTCGGTAGGATTTAGCTTCTCCCAAGTCACCCTGCCTCATCATCTACTGAGGATAATGCTAAAGGTCTGATTCAGCTACTACTCACTTCAATGACAGTGCAGGCCAGATTTATCCCTGATATAGCTCCTTCAAAGGCAAAGCAATTAGATTTACTACAAGGACCAATTTGCCCATGTTCATTTCCCCCCCTATACTGTAACAATGAATACAATCTCATTAAAAGACCTGCAGAACTGCACATTACATTAATACTGGGAAACTAATTTCAATAAAGCACTTCTGAAAAACAAGCTGGTTTACTTTTAATTATTTTTCAGGCTGATTTCCCAGTCTCTCCATTGAATTTTATCAGCCCCTTTATCCAGTTTCTTTTATTAGAGCCCATCCTGTACAGCACTGGTCTTGTAACCCTACCAGACCCTGAACTGACATACATTTGATTGTTTTAAGGGTCAGAACTTGCCTTCAAAATACAGCCTAGAGCTCAGTGACAAGACTTTTGTGAGGTTTTATAACGTCATTCCTGTACAACCTCCCTTGGACAGCATCTTTGCAATTAAATTAGACCAGCCTGAGTTTTCAGAAGAGTTTGCAATGCACCAAATACAGCCAGTCAGCACACATCATGTCCTATACTTACTTAACTTTCTCTTACCCCCCCTTCCAGTAAGTCTTGACTGGAGGGCCTGAACCTATTCAGCCTCCACAAGAGAAGGCTGAGAGGCGATCTGGTGGCCATTTACAAACTCCCAAGGGGGAAAGCAGGAATTGGGGGAGGCTCCGTTCCCCCAGGCACCACCCGGGGTTACTAGGAATAATGGCCACAAATTGTTAGAGAGAAGGTTCAGGCTGGACATCAGGAGACATTACTTTACAATTAGGGCTCCCAGGCTCTGGAATGGGCTCCCAAGTGAGGTGGTGCTCTCTCCTAACTTGGGGGTCTTCAAGAGGAGGCTGGACAGATATTTGGCTGGGGTGATATGACCCCGGCACCCATTCCTGCCCAGGACAGGGGGTCGGACCTAGTGATGTGTTTAGGTGCCTTCCGACCCTAAGCACTATGATACTGACACTCTCCAATTTATCATAACACTTGGGAGATGATTTAGAATAATAGAAAAGCCCTGTCAAAGTAATTTGATATTCTTTACAAATAGGGACCTGAGTCAGCTGCCTGAACACTCCTATGAACTAACTTGTGAGCAAAGCGGTGGTAATCTGTTCACAAGACATCTGCCCTTGAATGTTCAGTAACAGCCTTATAACCCCAGTCAGTTCTGTAACTCTGCCACACCTACGACACATCAAATCCAATTCAACCCTGATGTAAGTGCATACAGGAGCATCTTCTTACTAATACCATCATTATATTTTAGAGATGAAGAAACCCCTATAAAATAAAAGCAATGGCCTAATTCATCCAAAGGGAAAGTCATGTAACTATGAGATGGGAAAGACCCCTTAGGTTTTCTGCCCTATCATCCTTCTAATGCAAGTTTGTTCTTTACTACATAATCTTCTGTGGAATCAGGGAATGAAAGGTAATCTGATCCCTGCTTTCTGAAGGGCCGTTTTTAAATTGCCATAAACCCCAGTCTCTAATTTTGAACTCCCAAATTTCGGGGTACAGTTTTGCGTACGTTCTCCTGCAGAACTTGGATTAGCATAGGGTCACAGGGCTACTTGCCTCCTCATAGCTAAGCCCTTAGGCATACAGAGACTTAATGAATACTTGGAACTAATGTCCACAGTTCAATGCACTAGAGACAGATTGAAAGTTTCCTTATTTCCCCATGTTTATGATTTCACCTGCAAGAATGTCAATGAAAAGATAGAACCGTCCCTTTCATTCATTTTTCCAATCACATTAGCCGAAGCCCCCAGTATATCATTAACCATAGCCATAAATGTGTGATGGGGGTGGTTGCTTTCCATGGGGCAGTTTAACATTGGGTCAACTCACTTCTGAAAGAAAACCCGTTATGTTTGCCCCTCTGATGGGAAACTCATTTTGCTGCTCACTAACTGAGTTTGATGATGATGGCAACTTCAGTTTCTCAAACGGCCTTTCCACAGATCAGACGTTAGTAGACTCAACTTTTCACCTGCTGAGAACAACTGCTGGCTTGCTTGACTTTCAGAATCACTAGTTTGGGATCTCTCTGTGCCATTTCAGGGAAAGAAACAGATACTCTATGAAATTTGTACATTGTGCATCTCATTTTCATCTGCTTTGAAATATTTCCAAGAATCATCACGAGGCTTGGGCATCCATGTGCTGCAGTAATTATGGGTGTTACTTTGTGGTTTGTTTAATGTGAGTTTCTAATTGAGAAATAGAAGAGTTGGACTTGGTATGGCTCAGAGTCCCAACACCAATCCCATTATTATTAATATCTATGATTACCAGAAATTTAACTTGTCTGCAGATTTTTGTCTCGTCTTACCACTGAACTAAGTCCTGCCTAGCTCACACTGGAGCTGCTTTCCTTCTTATTAACTTAGATGAGGAGACACTGTCAGGACCAGCGCCACGCAACATTGTCATTCCCCATTCTTGAGATACTAAGTCACAGCTCATAAAACATTAGGAAGCAGCATTTCAAAGTACCACCAAAAAATCCCCCCCCCCGCCCAATAGAAAATGTCACTATCTCAGAGCCAGTAGGGGGAGAAACCCAGAGGAAAGTGGTCACATGGTTCTTCAGTACCATAGTAATTAAACCAAATTAGCTCTGCCATTTAAAGGGTGTATAGTATGTGAACCTCTAAAAGTGTATGCATGGCTGCTTCACATAATACACCCCTCTCCTTTCTGTTCAAAGAGAGGCCTCCACTGACAAGTCCAGAAGTAAACAAAGGAAGATTATATTTAAAATATTAATAGCAGCAAGGAAACCACTCACAAGGAACAGCAGTATGCAAATACTATTGCATGTAGGAAAGAAGTCTGTAATTACCATGTGAGTAACAAAGATATATATTAAATATTTCACACATTAACTCTAACCAAGAACCTTTATAAAGCAACACATATGCCAATTAAACCAGAAATCAGAACTGGACATGTGGGTTCAGTCTCCCTTATGGCATTTATTTATTATAATCAACAATGTTGTTTTATGGAAATTAGCTGGACACAATGAGGATTGGTCATGTTATTTCTGATGTCAAAAATCGGTTAAAAGTAGGCCAGTTAAGAGTGACCCAAACTGATGACCTGACCCTGCCTGTAGCATTTAATCATAATAATTATATACAAGTCATTAAAACTAGTTTAATTACAGCCTAATTTCTTTAGATATACAGTAGTTTACACACAAGATTTCAATTAAATTTAACTATATGAAAAATACAAATATGCTATGTTATTCTATTATTAAGACCAAAGGACAAAGAAAAGACTGATACAGATGCTAAATTCCTTAAATGACCCTGTTTTTAGTCCATTTTAATTCAAACTAATTAACCAATTTGCTTATTAATCTTTTAAAAATCCATTCTGCCTTCAAAGTGTTTTGTAAGTTTGGGGAGCTTCTTCTGTACTTTTCATACTTACCAAAGAGGGTGAATTGGTGGTTTAAGCTCAAAATATAACTCAAACTGAATGATGGCAACATGAGCAAGTAATAATGAATAATGTAATATTGAACCAAAATAACTTCACACCTGCATTAAACCATTCTGCATTTAGTACCAATGTTCCTAGCTGCATACAATGTCACTGCATAATAAACAATAATGCACTAAATGCCTGCATACTATATATATGATGTAGCAAATATCTCTATGTAATTATATTTCAGCAATTACCTCTGGGTATTATTATTTAGAACAATACTATACTCATTATTGTAAGACTGCTGATTTCCATGTATGTGGTAACACACACAAAAGATGTATGCATGCATATGCAATTTATAAATATCTTATAAAATATAAGCAAACAACAGAACAGTGGGGGCATAACTTTCTGCCAGAGGGTCTCAGCACAGTGAAATAATTCCTGTGATAAAGAATTACACGACATAATTAATGGGACGAGTAACATCTAATGATTGCAGCTGAAGTCTAGGAGTTTGGAATAGCTGAATTATAGCTGCAACTCCAGCTATGACTCACTGTGTGGCCTCAAGCAATTAATTTATGTGCCATGAGTTGAACAGCCAAAAAATTGAGACCCCAAATTAGTGGATGCTTTTGAAAATGTTCACCTTGATCTCTGCACTTCATTTTTCTTGCATGTGAAATGAGCCTAATGATCCTTCTCTCCCTCACCAGGGTGTTGTGGGGATTTTGTTACATGACTGCACAGCTCTTTGAAGATGTTCAGTACTATTTTATGTTTAATTAATGCTTGGAAGGCACTCTGAGCTCATCAGATGAAAGGCCATAAACAAGCACAAAATGTTATCAGGTGGGTATTAATCCAACATGTGAGAGGGCAGGGTGAAGAGATAAGGCTGGCAGGGAAGGGAGGAGCTAAGTTTCTCTCTCAGCCACGCAGTAGTGTTAGAGAAAAGGAGAACAAGGTAAAATGAGAAAATGCAGTAAATGATCAGCTTTAAACAAGCAAGTGAGTGCTTTTGAGATTATGGTAGCTTTACAAAACCATGTAATTGGGTGGTACATGAGGCTTTGATGGAAATTCTGGAGCACATCCTCAACTGTCATCAAAGCAATGCCATAAAGCTATAATAGTGTACCTACCCACCTGTGGATTTGCCCCCTGTGCTTATAGACAGACGGTACCTGAGCCTCTCTCCCTACCCTTCATGTTCCTGGGGTATATAAGACTGTGAACGTAGGGGGGCAAATAGGGCGTGGGGAGACCATGCACCGAAGGGCAGATCCAGGAAGGCCTATCTACATGAATAATGCATGACAGCATCAATGTCCTTTTCAGCTTAAGCAGCCACCTAGGCCCTGAGCCTAGGAAATGAAAAAAAAATCTGCTGGGCACATGGCATGAGTGTTTCCATCTTTCAATATTTCACAGGATCCACATGGGATAGTCAGTACGGCAAGTTCCCTCTCTGGGAATTCTGCCCACTTTGATCAACAGTAAGATGACACCCAAGTCTTTGAAACTGGGTTGTATTTGGATTGTTCTTTAATCAGTCCCTATAAGTTGAAAAGTAGAAGAAAAATGGCGCACACAGCCTTTAAAATCAGTGGCAAATGTTGCAGTAAAAGAAGAAATGCAGCCACCAGAGAGTAAGCGTGTCTTTTAATTACAGAATTTGGGTGTTGTGACTTGCATACATTTTAGTCATCTAACTGACACAGGGCTGCCACACCTCGGTTTATCCAGTGTTTCTGGGGCTTATCTGAAGGAAGCTCTATTGAGAGAACATAGTTAGTTGAGTGCCCTGTAGTAGACAAGACACCTCTTCTTGCACTTGTCTTGTAAACAGGGCACAAATAAACATTGTCATGTAGAAATTTAGAACTTTCTCCAGGTTTCAGCCAAATTATGGGCAAAGAATCATAAAGGATTTTGGGAAATGATTCTCCAATCTGCATGGTTTCTCTGTTCCATCGTGCACCTTCCAAGAAAAGTCCTTTCACATATGCCCCATCTTCTGGCATTTTTTCCATGGTGTGTTCTTCTTTTGTCACCTGAAAGAGTTAAATAACTGGATTCGGTCTTATTTTAGATCTAGAAAGTGTTTACTCCCCAAAGCGAGTAAACTGTGATTCTGAAGTGTTCAGACAGCAGATTACGCTCCTCAGTCTAAACTACTGAAGTCAGTGAGAGATTTTCCTTTGGTTTTAGTGGTCTTAGGATCAAGCCCAGATGGTTTCTGCTGCCCTTTCTGCAGTACTTAAGGACAGAAAGTCTCTCCTCTCTTCATACTAATGAGACCTTTGCTTATGTATTAGTAAGTTTCCTATCGATTCATTAGCATTTGGATAGCACACACAGAGGATGAAATTCACCCTTTTGTGCTGATGGCCAGCACAAGGCCTGCGCATTAGTCATGTCAGTCAATAGGTCTTGGTAAATGGTATGTCAGTGATCGTTCCTCTCCTGTACCAAAGGAAAACCTACCCAGAGGCAACAGCAGCAGTTCATGATGTTCAACCTCTAATGTTTCCAGATTAAATAATCTTGCAACCAAATCTGGGAGGCCCATGGTAAAAGGGAACATCAGTTTGGCTTTGTTTGCTTAATTTAATATATGTAAATTATTTGCATAAATTATATTCCTCTGTGTTTTTTACCTCAAATTCAAATCCAATGTAATCAATTGGGATGGTGTATTTCCTAGCGTAGTTCTGTGAAACACCAGTCAGGAAGGACTGAGTAAAGTAGAATCCTGATATCCAGAATACATTGGGTGGTCCCTTGCTGGTCCACTCCTGAATTGGGTAAAGAAGAACAGCAGCATTTTATTAGGAAAAGCAATATCTATCTCAGTACAAAGCAGAAAAGGGATCCTGTGCCCATCTCCCACTCTGCTGCAACAAGGAATAGGGAGCTTTAACTTGACCCATAAAGTCTAGCCAGGACAAGCACATCCCATGCTATTGCCTAGCTGAAGCTCCTTGGAGCCATTAGGAAGCAAGAATAAATTAGGGTAGCTCATAGTCAACCCCAGTCCAAATTAGGGCAGTGGCCCTGCTCAAATGGATCTTTCAGAAACTTACTTGTAATGCTCTTTCC